>NW_004949118.1:3701134-3705703 GCF_000317375.1 Microtus ochrogaster | reverse complement strand
AGGGAGGGAAGGAGGGAGGGAGGAAGAAAAAAAAGGAGCTTGGGAGAGATTGGTGGAGAGGTCCATCTTGTTCACGTGGGCCTATCTGAAGAGAAGCTGCTGCGTTTATCTTGTGCTTGGCTATAGAGTAAGATGAGTAACCGGTCTGAGGGCCAGAGGATGGGCAAGCTTTCTGCCATACCCACCTAAGCTCCTGTGTGGAGGCAGTCCTCTGGTGAACCCACACGTCTGACTTCCTCTAGAATCCGTCGTGGGGTCAGGCTTTCTGTGTTCCCCAGCCGGAACTGATCTATAGGTCCTCAGAGGAAGCAGCATTGCCTCAGGTAAGATGGCCTTATGGCCCGTACAACTCCAGAGGGTCTTAGAGTTGACTGCCCAAGATGAGAGTGGGCCCAGAGTCAGCTGCTACTGGAAAGACTTCTGGAGAATGCGCTGAGTGGTGCGGCGTGGAGCAGCTCCCAAGGAACAATCTTCACACTGCCGTTAGGGGGAGAAGCGCCGCAGAGAAACCTCCCTGCGCACGGGCGAAAGCTTGACTAAGTTTAGTGAGCACCATAATTTCCCGCAGTGTTCGCTGGGTACAGACACGGTCTCAAACCATAAAGAGAGCTAGGAACTTTGGTGGGCTGTGCTTAGGTCCAGAACTGAGGGATTTCCTGAAAAGGGCTATTTCAGAGTAGGAAAGACTTCATGTTTTTGAAGTGTCAGGAGTAGGCATAGGATGTTGAGGGGTGAAAGAATTATATAACTTTAGTGGAAAACACATGAGGTGATGAATGAGACAGAGTCACTGCTTTGAGAAGTGTGTTGCCCGCTGAAGCATGGGAACTGGAAGCTTCTACCTCATGACTTTACATCTGGCTGGTCTTGACTTATGAATAAAGGCTCTTGCTCTAATAAATTGGGCTCATACGAGATGGCAGAAAGCCAAGGCCAGGAGCATTGCTAGTCTCTTGACAGCAATGCAATTGAGAGGACCAGCAGGGTGAAGCCTGCCCCAGGGCCGGCTAAAGAAGCTAAGGTGCTGCTTTACTGAAGGAAACGTTGAGATGATGAATCAGATAGTGGGGACCCCAGGAGTTACGGAAAGGGGGAGGACACTCCTTCCCAAGAGAAAGGATGCGTCCAGAACACACCCCAAGAGGAGACCTTGGGCAGGAGGCTCAAAGAGCTACAGGCCAACACAGTCCAGTCCTCAGATACAGAAGGACCAGGACTCAGAGATGGCGGCAGCTATGGGGACAAGAAAGGACCTAGTCAGGGCAGACCACTCCAAGGTAAAGTGCTTGCTGCATCAGTGTGAGTGGCTAAGTTTGGATCCCTCCCCAACCCACGTAAAAAGCTAGGCTATGGTGTAAGCCTGTACCTACAGTACTGACGGTGGGCAGGGCGTAGACACAGGTCGGCCCTAGGGCTCCTGCCCAGCCAAAATGGTGAGCTGCAGGCTCCTCGAGACTCTGTCTCAAAAGGCAGGTTAAAAGCCTTTTAGGAAGATACCTAGTGCCAGCCTCTGCCCTTCACACACACTTTCAAGGTGAGCACACCTGTACACGCACACGTACGACGTAATCCTCCCCTCCCTCTCACCGTCTACCCCTCTCCCCACATACTATATTTAAAAATCAACAAGGAGGCCCACGCTGTAACTATTATCAGTCAATCTTAATATATAACGTAAATATCTTGCTTGTGGTGCCCAGAGAGGAGAACTGGGGATATTTTTGCATGACAATAGTAATGATGATGGAAAATAAACCTTTTAAATGGCCTCAGTCTTCCCCAAGACTAAGAGCTATCAGCCGACATCTCAGGACACAGTGGATCAAGTTGTGGTAGCAGAGCAGACAGGGTGCTGGAGCTGGGAAGGTCGTTGAGTCGCATGGGAGATAATGCACTGTCATCGAATCCTCCGTCAGAACCAGGCACCCGCATGAAGCACACTCTGAATCCTTTACCGCTAATTTCCTATGTTCTCAGGCACGCACAGATCTTATTACAGAGTTCGTTTAGAAGTTCTGGCCATAGTCTTTTGATGCTTCCATTAAAATTCAAGTTAAATATCACCCTCGGTGTGCATTCTGCCTGGTTATTAAAATGAAGGCTCTGGCTAAGGAGTTCTTGCAGTTTTTGATGATTATGCTGCCGAGGCTATACTTACGGGTTCCTGGGGAGCTGCTGTCTGCCGTCGTCTCTACAAGCATACAATCTCGGGGTGGTTTGGACTTCATGTCTGTCCTAGCCTGGCCTAGGGATGTGATCCTCCTTTGTCAGTCAGCAAGTGAACTCCCTGTACTTACAGCCAATCATAACCAGGACCTGGTTTGTACTGGTTCCCAAGAACCAATTATTACATTTTTAGGAATGTTGAGAACTAGGCATGAAGCACAGCCGCCACTAGAAAGTCAAAAGTATCAAGTCGTGCTTAAATAAATTAAAAGCAATTATGATGGTTTGAATGAGAAAGGCCTCCATAGAATTGTATGTGTGAATTCTTGGTCTCAAGTTGGTAGAACTATTTGGGAAAGATTAGGAAGTGTGGTCCTGCTAGAAGAGGCATTCACTGGGGGCAGATTTGAGGTTACCAAAGCTGCCTGACATTTCCAAGGCGCTCTCTGCCTCCCATGGGTTTTGTTGTAGAAGATACTCAGAGTAATTAATTTAATAAAGGATTTAGTAATAAATTTGCTTAGAAGCTATTACGATAAATATATGTGGAATTCATCTTAAGGAGTACTGCCTCCAAAATGTAGTGGGCTAGCCAGACCTGTTAGAAATAAGGGAAATTTAGGATGCTAAGAAGTAAATGTTTATTCAACAGCCATTAGGCCCTGTTCCCATAACAAAGATGCATTTCTAAGGGGCAGGTCAAGAGAGGCAATGCAGGCCACAACCACCATCAAGTCCTGGTTTCCTGTTAAATCCTTTGTGTTCTTACATGAAAAAACATAATTTTGCCAGGGGGACGAGATGACCCTGGGTAACGGATATTCTAAAAGGAATAACACTGGTGTACTTAAATTAATTCTGCCAATATGTATTATCTTTGCTGTGTAAATCTTCTGTTTGCTAATGTGGCCAGACCTGTAGTCTCCTGTCTCTGTTGAAGCTGTCTGAAGTGTCTCTGAGGCCGGGACCTGAAAGAGATGGAGGATGGCAGTGTTTGTGGAATGCATGAGCCTCCTGTGTATGTCATCCTCTGTCCCAAGCCAGCTCTTCCTTGGGCCAAGAGCACGCTATTAAAGAGCCTTCCTTTCATTGAGAAGTGTGTGAGGTGACTTCTTTCTGAGAAACTGTGGTGTTTCCATGACAGGGAAGTGAGCTCTCAGCTGGCTTTGGCCACCCTGCCCTTGCTCTGCCCTCACGGACTAGCTAACCCGCTGGAAACCAAACCCAGTTAAACCTGTTCTCTTGTCAATTGCTTTGGTCATGGTGTTTTACCACAGCAAAAGGGAAATAATTCAACATGGAAGAAATGCCCCCCTAGTCACTTCAAACCTGCTATTTCTTATGCCTTCAAGGATACACGTGCCAGTTCTTGTATGACAGAAATATGACATGGTGATCTGCCTCTGTTCACATCTCCTCAGTTGGTTCAGTGACATAGAAATCAGCAGGCTACTTACCATAACCGAGTCTCGATTTTATTGCTGAAGATTCATTTGCTAAAATGGGTGTGTGTCTGTAGCTGTTACACAGGAACAAGCACCGATAAATGGAGAAAATAGTCTACCATGATTTAGATCAAATTTATGACTCAGTAAAGTGATGTACATTGTCTAGGGTGATGTCCTCCATATGCCTCCATTATTTTGCTGTTGGTGCTAATGTGTTCACTGTAGTAAACGTGAAACAGCGTCCGTGAGGGGGCCACACTGTGGCTGGCTGTAGGTTAGTTGCAGCCCCAAAGGCTCAGCAAAATCCAAGAGGCATTGTGGGACTCAGCTTCAGTGCAGAGTTCACAAAGATGGATGTAGTGTATTTTTGCTTCTTTTGTGGGCATGTGTGATGGGTCAGGAGGTGCACAGGGGCATGCACAGAAGAGGTATCTCTCCACCTTGTGGGTTTGGGGCAGGGTCTCTTGGTAAACGCCATCATCACTGATTGGCAGGACTAGCTGATCAGCACACTGAGCCCCAGAGGTCCCCATCACCTCAATCTCTGCAGCACTGGGACTGTTGGCATAATTCCTCACCTGACATTTTATGTGGGTACAGTGATCCAGACTCAAGTCTTCATGTGTCTATGACAAGCCTATTATTAACAATCTCCCTGAAGTCTCGTTTTTATTTTTAAATTTTGTACTGTACAGCTTATATATAGTAAACATATGTAACACATACATTTTCCTCCAGAGAGTCAGTTGTTACACATTAATAGGCACATACCTGCTTGGAAAATCTTTTGGGGATGGGTTCTTTACATTTGATTTTGGCTTTTGGATTTCTCCTGCAGAGGACTTTTTTCTCTTTCTCTCTTTCTTTCTTTCTTTCTTTCTTTCTTTCTTTCTTTCTTTCTTTCTTTCTTTCTTTTCTCTCTCTCTCTCTCTCTCTCTCTCTCTCTCTCTCTCTC
>NW_004949118.1:3653540-3701034 GCF_000317375.1 Microtus ochrogaster | reverse complement strand
TCTCTCTCTCTCTCTCTCTCTCTCTCTCTCTCTCTCTCTCTCTCTTTTTTAAGAAATGCCCAGTTTCAGATCTTTATAGACTGCTTCTTTGTTCTTTCCACAGGTATAAAAAATACCTTGGCTTAGCGTCCCTGGCAAGGAACATGAAGGCAGTTATCTTTTATTTCCTCCACAATTAAGTGGTTTTGTTTAGGGACAAATATGATCACGCTATATTATCTGTGCTAATCCCGAGGGTTTATATGGGAATATTATGGTGTCTTTGAGCACAGAGGAGGCTCTCTTGGCTCTTGCGTGGGCTTAGCTCAGAAGTTAGGGGCCAGACACACCGTCACATAAAACTTTATCTCAGTCGTTGGATTTTAGATTCTTGTCTCAAGAATTTGAGGAATGGAATTCATGAATCACAGAGGGTGAGTTTCAGAAAGGGGGATTTTATTATAGGGGCTTCTGAGAGAGAGTGGGGTCCGAGTCTGTGTGGCAAGAGGGGTTTGGGAGTGGGGTACTATTGATCTGTGAGGCTGGGGCCTTCTGAAAGGGCTTTTGACAGAGACTGGGGTGAAATTCGGGAGCAGGAACTCGTCAGTTGGCTAGCCAGGTGTCCAGGCGCCTCCTCTGACCCTTCCATGTAATCACAGCCTTCAGGCAGGGTTCTCACTGAGCAGAGGCAACAGGAAGAAGGCAGCCAGCAGAGCTCTCTTCCGGCATTGCCGGCCTCTAGTGAGGATAGTCTCGTAGTCATTGCTGTGGGTCTGCCCCACCAGGCCAGTTCCTATCTCCTGTGCTCATCGGAATCACTGTGTTTGTCCAAAACTTGTTTGTGGTGGCTTTGAATTGCTTTAATGTTTGAGTCTATTTACTTTGTGATATTTGAAGGGAAACGAAATCAACAGCTTTTCGTGTACTGTAATTAAACTTTAAAAACCACAATTTTTGTGTATGTATATATGTGTATGTTGTATGTGTGCATGCGTTTGTTTGGGAGGGCACATTCTTGCCGTTGTCCGTGGAGGTCAGATTACATGAACACGGGATGTGGAGGTCAGAGGGCAACCTCAGCTGTCAGTCTTCACCTTTCCCCTTGTGTGACGCAAGAGCTGTCTGTTTTGTCACCTGATTTTTTTTTTCTTGAGGCATCCCTCGGTGTTCTGAAGCTCACTAAGTCGCTACATTGGGTAGGAGCGAGTCCCAGGGATCTTGCTGTCTCCACTTCTAAGCACTGGGATTAAATGTGCACATAGCACTTTCTGCAGCTTTTTTATGTGGTTTCTGGGATCAAGCTCGAGCTTCTAGCCACTTTTAAAATGAGCAATAGTTCCTTGTGTAGGAAGCTTCTGAGGGAAAGAAGTCCTATTAGGGTGAGAAACGAACTTTGGGCTGGTTTTCAGTTTAAATGGGAACCCAGGCACTGCCCTGCCTCACCCAATAGCCTCCCAGACAATGTTACCATCATCCTCTTGTTTATACCTCACCTCCATTAAACCTGGTCCCCATCATCACAGGCCTTGGCATGGCAGCGGGGGATGAGGTCTAAACTCTCAAGAAAGGTAGGAAGTTTAGGAAGAAATCCCTTTCAAATCCTTCATCCTAGTCGCAAGACTGCGAAGCTACAACTGTGTTAGTACAAAAACTTTATTTATTGAAAATAGTAAGGGCTGAAAAGACCAGAGGGACCCAGGTGACAGAGCGAGAGGTGACAGGGCGGGGGAAGGAATGCAAACACATTTTATCCCTGACTCCTTTCCGACAAATCAAACAAAGAAGAATAAAATCATGCAGATGGCCAAGCCATTCGTCTGTATGTTTTGAAAACAGTACCTCATGATACCTGAGGACATCCTGGAAAATTTCACTTAGTATTGACATGAAAATGTTATCCAGTTGAAAGGTAGTTCGCCTTCTAACCATGTTCTCTATTGCTATTCTGCTTTGAAAACTGTCTCCCAGTCTGCCGTGTATTCTAACAACGAAGATACCATTATATGTCTGCTGACAAACCACTCTTGTGAAAGCCGGTCACTGTGAAAGCAGCATTGGTTCCTACATGAAAACAATCACTATTTTTACATTTTACACTGTTGCTTTATGGACGAAGCATTAGAATGTATTATCTTCACGATAAAACTAGTTTTGACGTAACCGTTACTTTTGGGATGGTTACAGAGATGATGAAGAATGAGATTCACGCTCAGACAGATGGGTTGTTTGAAATCCATACATACCATTAATAATTGCGTGGCCTGCTACAAAAATGAAGACATCCTGACCCAACGGAACTTCTCTATTCTGTGACAAGGGTCATAGTAAAAATACTCTGTGGTAGGTGTCTCCGAGAGACTGAAGTGGGGAGATTGCCAGAGTCCAAGATTTGGAACAGCACGAGCAGCATAGAAAGACTTCTCTCGACAAATAAAAGAAAAGCAGAAAATTATTTTTAAGAGAAAAAAAGAAATCTTCAGATGGTCCCTGTGTCCCCAACTGCTGAACTCTGGAGTCTGAAGAGTATTTGGATTGTCACCTGCCAATCAAATATAGCCACCACAATTCATCAAGCGATTCCATGTGCTATCCCTTCCCTATGATCTTGTTCAATGGGATTTAATATGTGGTGCTTGAACAACCAGCAACACTGAGCCCTGGTGTTCCTGCATTTCTGGACAGGCTTCTAAAGTCAGAGTCCCCTCGGGGGAGTCCTGGCACAGGGTGAAACTCACTCATGGCTGGATAAAGATTATTGTACACATTTCTGGAAGGCTTATCTTTCCCTGCTCCCAATTAGCCAAGGTGAAATGAAGTTGTTACTCCTTTACAATTCCTATAGTTTATGGATTTTTTCTTTCAACATAAAAAGTCAAGTGTTTTCTGATCCAAAATCCAGTCTCTCATTTAGGTAAAACGACAGAGTGGCAGCAGACATGCAAGAATTCTTAGCTCTTTGAGGGCCAGAAGAAGCATCTCCCTTCTCTTCCTAGATGTTGTGGCCTATCTAGAACCGTGTGTCCATCCTTGCTCCCCCACCCATGCCCTTAATCCAGTTGGCAAATTATAGCTCAGTTGCAGACTGGTCCCCAGTTGGTGCGGAAAGAGTTTCCAAAGCATAGCCCAGAGTTGATTAACCATGAGGGTGATCCTAGGGTCTGTTCGCTTAAAATATGGCAATTCTGCACCTTTAAGCAAACATTTCCAGATCTTGCTGGGGGAGGGCGGTCATTGCGTTCTCTCTTTACTCCCTTTCTAGTGTGGCACACATGTGACAGGCCAGCCAGTGGCGTTTCTGCATATTTTCAGGACCATGGCGATGTGGCGCCATGCAGAGCTTCCCTTGATGGGAATAACTTCTAAATGAGCTGTTGATCTTAATTTTTCTCCTTCTCCTTCTCAACGTGTATGCATTTGTGCATGTATATGGTTTGTGTGTGTGTGTGTGTGTGCGCACGTGTGCGTGTCTATCCATCTTTGTGTACTCAAGCAGACCATCAAAGTCACTTGGAGGAAACTGAATTCTTGATGAGATAATTTTTCCATACTGATTCATGATGTTTATTTACTTACATGTCCTTCAGAACATTCCTGATTCTCCCCACAAGAACATTTTGATGCCACAATGGTATCTTTTTTTTCAAAAAAAAAATTTCATTTTAATTTCCAACCACAATTCTCCCTCCCTTCCCTCCTCCTGCCCTCCCCAGCCCATGCTTACATCTGCTCCTCCCAAAGGGCAAAGCCCATGGGCAGTCAACAAAGCCTGGCACATTAAGTTGAGGGAGGACCAAGTCCCTCTCCCCTGTGTTAAAACAGAGCATGACGTCCCACTATAGGGAATGGGCTCCAACACGCCAGCTCATGTGTCAGGGATAGATTCTGGTCCCGCCACAGGGGTCCCTCGTATAGACCAAACTACACAACTGTCTTCCACATATGGAGGGCCTGGTTCGGTCCCATGGAGGCTCCACAGCTGTCGGTCTAGAGGTCATGAGTTCCCACGAGCTTGGTTCGGTTGTCTCTGTAGCTTTCCCCATCATGATCTTGACCTCCCTTGCTCATATATTCCCTCCTCCCTCTCTTCAGCTGGGTTCCCAGGCTCAGCCTGGTGCTTGACTGTGGATGTCTGCATCTGGTTCCATCAGTTACTGGATGAAGGCTCTATGATGACAGTTGGAGTATTCACCAATCTGATTACAGTAGATAACCAGTCCAGGCACCCTCTCCACTATTGCTTCTAGCTGGGGTCATTCTTGTGGATTCCTGGCAGATTCCTTAGCCCCATAATGGCTCTCTCTATCAATGTTTTTCCTTCTGTGACAGCTACAGTTGGTAAAATGTCGCACTTACAGTCCTGAACTGATCTCAAAGCAAGTCCAGTCCTCCCCGCCCCCACTTCAAGAGGACGTAAGTCATTGGCTTGACTCTGTGTTGTAGCACGAATAATAAAATCCCAGAGATAGATATTGGGGTTCAACCTGAAGATCAGGAAGGCAAAGCAGCCAAGCCACTAGAGAGCTCTTACCTCTATGAAATCTTCAGACTGAAAAGAGAGTGAGTTCTTGTCTCATCCCTCCTTATATTCCTCTTAGTGCTGGGATTAAAGGCGTGCACCGCCACTGCCCGGCCTCTATGGCTAACGAGTATGGCTGTTAGGATTAAAGATGTGTGCCACCACTGCCTGGCCTGCGTGGCTGACTAGTGTGGCTGCTGTTTTGTGTTCTGATCTTCAGATAAGCTTTATTTATTAAAATACAAATGAAATGTCACTACGCTGTGTCCTGGACTCTCATGCATTCCCTTTCCACAAACCTCAATCAAAGGACAACTTCTTTGGTCATCCAGCCAATTTTAACTCCTCCTTGTTCAAAGTCTGTCTCTCTCTCTCAGGGTAGTTAAGACAATAAATTGTAGGTTTGAAAAACTGGTTTCGCCGGGCGGTGGTGGCGCACGCCTTTAATCCTCTGCCAGGCAGAGGCAGGCGGATCTCTGTGAGTTCGAGACCAGCCTGGTCTACAGAGCTAGTTCCAGGACAGGCTCCAAAACCACAGAGAAACCCTGTCTCGAAAAACCAAAAAAAAAAAAAAAAAAAAGAAAAAAAAAAAGAAAAGCTGGTTTCTCAGTTTTGTTTACTGGGTATCTTGTCTACCCTGGGGCACTCTGCATGCATCCTCAGGATGGAACTGAGGAAACTCAATGAAAAAGACATTAAAAACCCTTAGGATCGACTGGAGAAAAATTAGTTAAAACGTAGACACAAGATTAAAAGCAAACAAGAACAACATGGCTTCTGCCTAGGAGCAGAAAAGGATGAGTTAGGGAAACCGGCCTTACCACCCCTCCCTGCTCCACGTTGGAGTAAGAGTTGCTGAGAAGAAGTCTGGGAGAATCATTGTGGTGAAAATGGATTTTGAACTTGACCGTGAAGGACAGCATAATTTCAGTAGAGGACGGAGAAAGAACAAGACGATAACCTTAACACCATCACTTTAGCTTATCATCTCCTCAAAAACACATTTGTGTGCGAGGGCTACCGTAACAAAGAGCCACAATCCTCTGTGGCGTCTGAGCGATAGATACATCCCAGCAAGCCCTGGTGAGTCTTCAAATCATACTTGGTACCAGATATTGAAGCGTGCATAGGTAAAACAGGATGATTCTTACACTCTGCACAGAAATCCTTTTATTATTAGACAACCTCCATTTATAAAAGTGTGTTTGCAGTAACGCTGCCCTTAGTACGTTGTACGTGCTTCTTCCTGCACAGTGCACACATACCCATAACACAGTACGATTATAAATTAGTCATGCTAAGTTATTAACACAAATATCATATCATATCATAACATAAATATCACATAACAGCTGCTCCAGCTCAAGCACTGTCGGAGTGATAACCAAGACCATTCTAAGCACCAATAGGTGGGTAGCATATACATAGAATAGAAACATACACACATATAGCATACACACAGCATAGAAACACTGTGCAAAGGGATGTTTCTCCTCCCCAGCGAAGCGGAACAAGACTTTACTGAATCGCAATTGAAAATCTATTCATCCTTCTACTTCTGGAATCTCTCCCTCTCATGAGGTTTTCAGACCAGTTAGTCACAGGCAGTTAAAATTGTAGAAGACGAAATCTTGATACGGGGGAACGGGTGTACCACAGATCAATTTGAAGAAACAAGAGAAAAATCTTGCTTTATATTATTTAACAAAGTCTATCTTCAAATTACGAACTTAGCTGGTTACTCCTGATATCTATAATGGCGGCTCCGCTCAAGCCTGTCACTTAGATTCTAGTAGTCTGGGGGCAAGAGCCACTCTTTCTCCGTGCCTTTGCTGTCCTCTGCCCCTTGTGTATATTCAATCTCTAAATAATCCCCTTGTATCCAGTACCAGTGAAGCTGGAGAGGGGCCGCCCTCTGGCTTTTATTTTCACTTGATTTTCTCTGTTAATGAGCACATCTCTAAAGACGGCATCTTTCTGAGGTTCTGAGCCTCAGACTTGTGGGAAATGAGGGTGAGGCTGACCTGTCATAAAAGGACACTGAAAATGTACTATAGACATATTAATTATACTCTCAGTTAACACTATGAGATGATATGCTTATGTTCGTTAGCAGGTCATGTATGTAGTAGGACAGAATTCATAATGAGTACATTATGAATAATATATAAATGCATATACTGATAACAGTAATCTTTATTGACTACTTACTATGGGCTGATTGTTTTCCCGTCTTATTTGATTTATTCCGCAATGGGTCCTTTGGGGAAGCCGGCCTAATTACCTGTATTCTCGTTACACAGTGGCAGACTGTAAGCCTCAGGCTCGTTGGATCTCTATACCCGTGTCCTGTAACAACTGCATTAAGTACGAAACGAACGGCATACAAACTCACACATAGACCACTGTGAAGTAACAAAGGAGTCTCGTGCATGTACGTCTTGCTTACTTTATGTATTTATGTATTTCATTGTATGCTTACTCTATGTCTTATGTCGTTAATCATGCCAGAAAGGCCCGCGCTCCACGGGCATTTTCATACCCGCAGCTTTCCCTCAGGCAGTGTATTAGCCACCTCAAATCCCGGAGCACCGTAAACATCTCATGTTCCATGTTTTCAGATTCTCTGTCTCTAGCGAGAAAGGAGGGGGCATTTTACGTTCAGAGGGTCCAAGGTCACAACCAAGCTGTTTTCTTCCCACGAGAGGCAAATGGCAAAGGTAACAGATCTGAGTGTTTACATGAGGGAGGCCGGTTCCTGAGCAGGCGATAAGGTCTAAGGCCATCTACTCTTGCTGGAAGAATCCCTAGGAGGACACAAGCTTTCCCAGGAGGAAAACCAAACAAGGGTGTTTTGTCTTTCCATTAAGGTAACGGGAGTTGCGCTCGGAGGCTCCACACTGGCGCTGACGGCTCAGATTTTCACCATGTTTGGAGTGCGTTCACATCGTGTGTTAGAATCAACGGTAACAATCCTGTTTGGTGGGGACATGAGCGCTATGATCCTCCGTTTCACAGATAAGGATACTGAGCCGGTGGAAGTGGCCCTCTGATGTTAGCCAGCTAATAAATGACTAGAAACACAAATACTGGATTCGTGAACTTCAAGAGAGGCATTTTCTTGGCATTTGGGAATACCAGCTTTTACAAACAGTGTGTAGCTCTTAGTGTCAAAACTGACTTAGGGAACTTTTGACCCTCAAATTTTCTGCAAAAGTTATTTTTTTAAAGAAGTAATTTAGGGGGAAGCTGCTTTAGCCCCACTGTAACATTAGATGTTCCAGTGTTATCCTATGTAACACCCGATTTTGTGTTACCCCCTCGGTACAGTTCGCGCGCCACTGTACCGTAGGCAAGTCGGGTAAGGGCCTGGAGATTGAAAGAACAAACAGAGAGACCTGGGTCATTCGAGAGGAGATCAGCCGAATGCCGTTTATTCAACCTTGGGGAAATCCTTATATACCTCACTGCTGTACAAGGATTTCCGCCCAGGCAGGTGGGAAATTACCATGCCAAAGATGGAGTCAACAATGCCCTACAGCTAATCACCAGGCGGGGCAGGGGGAGCACAGGAACAACCAGAATGCTTTAATTAGCTGACCAGAAACTGTCCTCAAGATGCACCCCAGGAACAAGGGTAGACCCGGACCCTACAATCATACCTGTGGTGGTTTGAAGAAGAATGTCCCCATAGGCTGTGGCATTTGAGTAATTGGTCCCCAATGGGTAGTGCTACTTGGGGAAGCTCAGGAGGTGTGATCTTGCTGGAGGTAGCACATCCCCGGTCACAGACTTTGTACCTGCCACCCCTGTGGTAGTGATGAGCTCCTATCCCTCTGGAAGCACAAACCCACTTAAACCCTTCCTTCCGTAAGCGGCCTTGGTCATGGTGTCTTGTCACAGCAATAGGAATATAACTGATATATACCCATATCCCTCCTGCTCTTAGGCAGGCACAGCTCTCCATTGTCAGCACAGGCTGCTGGAGTGGAGTGGTACCTTAGCTGAAGCTGATGAGTCTACACTGCCCATCGCTGTCTCTCGAGGTCCGCGGTTTACACTCAGGTCTCCTTGACATACAGTTTACAGGTTTCGATGGTGTACTTGACACGTGTCTACCATTGCGGTGTCATACAGAATAGTTTTGCTGCCCCAGGTGTCATCTGTATCCCCACGGATTCACCCTCCTCGTAAGCTCTAGAAACCATTTAACCGTCTCTATGGTTTTACTTATCCCATAGTGTCACAAAGTAGGAATTCTAGGGCCGGCAGCCTCTGCGGATCAGCTTCTTTCACTTAGCGACACACTCGTAAGGATTCTCCACACCTGTTCTCGGCCTGAGCGCTCACGCCTTTCATTAAGGAATAACATCCCACTGTCTGGACATGCCTCGGGTTGCCCATTTAACTGGCAGAGGCCACCTGGGTTGGCACAGCTTGTTTCTGCGGAGCTGTTTCCAGCTGTTTGCAGGTGATTGCACAGGAGCCTGGCCACCACGTCACGGAAAGAGCACCCGTGCTCTCCTAGGAACCGCGCAGCTGTCCTCCACAGGCGAGTGCTCCCCTTGCTCTGCATTCACGCAGGCATTTACTGCGGTCAGTGGTTTGGGTTTTGCCCATTTTACAGGTGTGTCGTGGATGCTCATGTTACCTTACCAGCTAGGTCTCCTCTCGCCTGACTTCTCCTAGTCCGTGATTTACTTCTTTATTATGACAGTATGTCCACGAAGCAAACCATTTCCATTTTAATAAAGCTCAGTGTATCAATTCTTTCCTGGATTGCAATTTAGAACCTGGGTCTCCCTGTAGAACAAGGCTGGCCTTGAGCTCACAGAGATCCTCCTGTCTCTGCCTCTTAAGTGCTGGGAATAAAGGCATGCACCACCACTGCCTGGCTTTTTTGTTTTTATTTTTTAGTTTTTGAGACAGGAACTCTGTGTAGCTTTGGAGTCTGCTCTGGAACTTACTCTTTAGACCAGACTGGCCTCCAACTCACGGAGGTGCCTGCCTCTTCCACCGAGCACTGGGATTAAAGGCATTTACCGCCACCACCTGGCTAAAGTTGCTTTTCTTAAGGTCACAGGGCCATCAGACTCTTCTCTCAAATCTTGCCCAGCCTCACACCGGCACTCAAACCCCTCATCAGCTCTGGAAGAAGCTGCAATCGACCATTGGCTTAGCTCCCCTTCCCACTCTTCTTTCATTTGATTTCATGATATGAGAGCCCAGGGTTCAAATCCATCTACCTTTTAAGAGCTGTCACTCATGTCCTGGAGTCATCATCCCACTCTGGTGCTGAAAGTGAAATCCTTGTCCCTAGACATGACCCTCCGCCCGAGACTCAGACAATCTGTGAAATACACATTGACTATTCGTATCTATAAAGAATTTATTGTGCAATAGAAAGTCAGAGCTCACTTCTATATAAATGCAGCTTACATGAGGCAATCTCCCTCCCCATTTCCCAGCCACTGATTCCTAGCATTCCTTCAGTTTCTTTAATGCCAGTTCCTAGATTCCACACAAGTGAGCCATGCAGCACTTGTTTCCTAAGCCTGGCGCTTTTCATTTAACAGAGTGATCTCTGGTCCATCCACATCGTCCCAACCTAACTTCTATCTTTTCATGGTTGAGCTGTATTCCACCATGTATATGCAGCGCATTTTCTTTCTTCCTTCAGCATTCAGGGAACCTGGGTATTTCTATTCCTTGCCTGTTCCCAATAGTGTGGCAGTGATCATGGGCATGCCGATATTTCTCTGACAGATGATGTCACGTGGGAAATAAATCTTGTTGCAATTAGTTTACTACCAAAAAGATACACCTCAATGGTAGAGTGTATGATCAACATGCGGTATGCCCTGGGCTCAGTCTGTAATTGAAGAAACAAACAAACAACAAAACTTTGGAAAACCCCACTTCAAGGCTTATGCTACCAAATGGCAGCCAAATTCACACACCTGCCTCAAGGGAATGGACTCACCTGGAATCTCCTAAGGTTCTTAGTGTAGAACCCATAGACCAGGTGTGCTCCCTAGACCCTTGCAAGCAGTTCTTGAAGCCCAGTCTATTGCACAGATGTCTCGTGGTCACATGTCACTCCATTTTCAGGTAGGTCACTGCATGTTAGGTGACACCCAAATAGCCAGTCACTACAGGTGGCGTGAGTTGAAAATCCCACACAACATCAAAGACCCTGCCAGTTACAGCTACCAACTCCAGACGTAGACATCGCAAGCCCAAGCTTTAGCAGTGATCAAATCCTTGTTCATCACAGGGAAGGGGACATGAAGGGCTAGGAATTTAATGACATGCAGAGGAAAGAGCTTCAAAGTCAAAGCTGATGAGGCTGCAGGGCTGAGCACTCAGTTCTGGGAACCTGATTTGTGAGGCAATTTGAACCTTCAGTGACAGCCCCGAAATGACCACACACTCCATAACAATGCCTTTGACATTCTGAGCCTCTGAAACTTCAGAGAAAGAAGGCCTCCTCAGATTCTGGCTTTCCAGTGACCAATCTAAGATAAGAAAAAAAAATAGCATAATTAAAAAAATAGTGTTTTAATGCCAAAGTAATATAATCTTATCAAATGGCACTAAATTTAAAGAATATTCTGCAAATTAAGAAAGTATAGCTATGATCTTCCTAGTAGGTCAAATGATTTTCTGTAAGCAAAGCTGTTTGTTGTATAGATGTATTAAACTGTGTTCAGTTATTGGCTCCACAAAGTGATGTTTAAATTTGTAACAATTCTGTGTATGGCTATTCGCTTTTAAGTCTTCAATAAGCAGGCTATAATCCATGTAACTATAGAGGTTAGGTTTAGAGTAAGGGACTAGCAGAGAGGGATGGACCTCCCAAGGAAGGGGGAGTAGTAAGAAACAGGGGAGATGGAGTGTGAGAAAGCAGGAAGGTGGAACCAAGATTTGGGGTTTTGGCAGATAGGACTATATCCTGGAAACATTCTGGTAAGTTTGTTGTCTCCCAGAAGCTTACCAGTTCCTCATGTGCATCAGAATTTGAGTGCAAACAGATTCCTGTACATTATATTCAGATCTGTTCAACTCTTTCTGTGCAGTTCCACTTGAGAATGCAGTAAGAGGTTTAGGAAGTCATGCTGTGACACATACTTTGACATCTGGGAGACTCGTTCACCTTGCCACATCACAAACATTATCAGATATCCTTGGCAAAGAGACAGGAACTGTGGGACTGGATGGATGAGTCTGCTTTGAAAACACAGCAGCCAGGAGGATGGGCAATTTATCACTCGCTGCTCTGCAGAGTC
Source organism: Microtus ochrogaster (assembly GCF_000317375.1). Classification (NCBI taxonomy): domain Eukaryota; kingdom Metazoa; phylum Chordata; class Mammalia; order Rodentia; family Cricetidae; genus Microtus; species Microtus ochrogaster. The sequence goes on along the minus strand of NW_004949118.1, from coordinate 3,689,250 downwards.
AGTGTGGCATCGCGGAGGAAACGCACCACAGGAGCCGGTGATCAGAGGCTGTTCATACAAGGGAAATGTTATACCAAGTCCACAAGGTCTCCTAGAAGATGAGAACTGTCACTGTGTTCTGCCTCTCAGGTTAAACATTATCCAGATTTGCTAGATGTGGAAGGAGAGAGCTGAACTTGGAGAGACGGAGAAAGGCAGGATGATGTACTCCAGGAGGGAGAGCCTCATCATTCACCATGCAGACAGAGATAAGCGAATGTACAACCACGCCTCACTGCTAGAAAGGCAGACTTAGTTTGAGAGGCATGATGGAGTAGGGATCCTGGCGTTGTCAGTCTCTAGTAGACAAGATGGTTCCAGGCTATTCAATAAGAACGATCATGGTTGCAACAGTCACTTTTCTTTACTGACAAAAAGTCTGGAAAAAAAAAAGTCTTGAAGGAGAAAAGACTGGTCCTGGCTTTTTCTTTCAGAGGTTCCTACTGTGGGATAATACTCTCGTACACTGTACAGATTTGTAACTCGTATTGGTTTAGTAAAACACTGATTGGCCAGTAGCCAGGCAGCAAGTACTAGTGGGGTGACGAGACTAAGAGAATTCTGGTGAGGGGAGGGGAAAGGCAGAGAGTCAGTCACCAGCCAGATGCAGAGGAAGCAACATGAGAATTCTTAACTGAGAAAAGGTACCAAACCGTGCGGCTAAACATAGACAATAATTACGGAAGAATTTAAATCATAAGAGCTAGTTAGTAATAAGACTGAGCTAGTAGGCCAAACAGTTTATATTTAATATAAGTCTCTGTGTATTTATTTGGGACTGACCAGCTGCAGAATCTGGTGGGACAGAAACTTTGTGATACAAATGGTGCCCAAATGTTCGACAAGAATTTCTACCTAAAGCCTGAGAAATCTTTTAAAAAGGGATTCTAGGCAGACAAGAGCAGAGTCAAGCACAGCTTCTTGATAATCATCTTTACTCAGGTAGGCTCTGTTTTCTGGTTGCAAGTAGAGGCGTGGCTCCTTTAAGAAAGGCTTCCTGACTCAGCACTAGCAGCAAAAACTGCATGGCTGCTCCTTTAAGAGGTCCTGCCACCAAATAATTAAATGGTGTTTATGAGCAGCCAGTGGCTGCTTCTTGGCGGTGACATGGATCTAGTAATAAGACAGAGCTAGAAAGCCAAACAGTTTATAATTAATATAAGCCTTTGTGTATTTCTTTGGGACTGAATGATTGTGGGACTGGGTGGGATAGAAACTTTGTGATACTGATTAGTGGCAAAGAAGAAACAGTGCAGAAGGACACAGAGGAAAACAGCTCAACTCCTCATGGTAGCTAGGAGGAGAAAGAACCAAGGACAAGTTGTATCCTTCAGAGGCACAGCCCCAGGAACATAGTTTATCCATCTATGCCTCATTTCCCAATCCCCTCCACACCCCATTGTAACATAGAGGGTCTGGCCTGCTTGTTTGGGTTTCTGTCCTACCCGGTACCCCACAACTGTTTAGCCCCAAAGAAAATCACACATAGGTCTCCATAAATTAAGCTGATTGGCACATTAGCTCTAGCCTCTCACCAGCTAACTCTCACATCTTGATTAACCCATTTTTCTGATCTATGTTAGACATGTGGCTCAGTACCTTTTCTCAGTGGGGCAGGTCACATCCTGCTGCTTCAGTGGTCTGGGCAGGAGTGGGAGGAATCAGCTTCCTCCTTCCCAGAATTCTCCTGTTCTCATTACATCATTTCTACTTCCTGTCTGGCTTTTCTGCCTATATTTCCTGCCTGACCAATCAGTGTTTATTTTAAAACATGATTGACAGATTACAGACAATTCTCCCACACCATCCCATGACAGCATCAGATTATGAGTTAGGTCATGAATGAATCAAACTGTTTATTAGGTTATATCATTTCTCAAAAGACCAACTTCTGAGCATTGGATTTGAGCTTAAGTCTTTACAAATGAACGGAGGGGCACATAACATGAATGGAGGGACAGTTCATATCTGAAGCATAACAATAAAAGTCTCATGGGGAGTAAACAAGGACCTTCATATAAAGTTCTTACCATGGAGCTGGGCGTACAACACATGTTCAAAAATGAATTTACTTAGAATGGTTAGGGTAAGAACCCCTGGGATGGAGTTCTAGAGTTGGTCCATTGTAGTGACATTTTGTTTGTGCTATAACAAATAAAACTTAAATGAGGATCAAAATGCAGAGTGAGTCACTAATTACCCATGGAGGCCAGGCAGTGACAGCACACACCTTTAATTCCAGCATTCGGGAGGCAGAAGCAGACAGATGTCTGTGAATTCAAGGTCACTCTGGACTATAAGAGATTGATCCAGTCTCTTCGGGCTGATGAGAGAGGGAGAGTTGATTGGGGGAGGGGGAAGGATATGGGAGGCGGTGGCAGGGAAGAGACAGAAATCTTTAATAAATAAATAAATAATAATAAAAAAGCAAAACAAAAAAAAACAAAAAAAAAAGAGAGATTGATCCAGTCTAAAAGAGAAACAGAGCCAGGCAGTGATGGCTCAGGCCTTTAATCCCAGCACTAGGGAGGTGGAGACAGGAAGGGATATGGCTGGGCAGAGAGAGAAATATAAGGTGGAAGGAGATAGGAACTCAAAGCATTCAGTTTGAGGACTTGTAGAGACAGGATACCCCATTCGGCCTGAGGATTTCGTAGAGGTAAGAATTGGTGTCTGGCTTCTCTGCTTCTCTGATCTCTCAGCTTTCACCCCCTAATATGTGACTCCGGGTTTTTATTATCGAGACCAATTAGAATTCCTGCTGCAGTTCACCCACAAGAGCTAACTAAGCTGTGATTAGCTGAGCTCTGGGAAAGGAACATGGTTGCCACCCAGACATCTCCTTTAATAGAAGCAGAGGTGACTGCAAATGACTGATTATTAGACACCAAAGGGGGATTTGCTGAGCACGATCTCAGACACAAGTCCAGGTGGGAAATTGTAACAGGTGAGCTGACTCCTTGTGGAAAGGAATGCTAGCTGTACGTGATCTTTCTTAACTTCACTTAGAAGCCAGTTGCCATAAAGCAGCACCCGGAGAGTGTCATCAAGAAACATCCTCTGCCCTAAGTTCCATGCCACCCTTTAGCTTGGTTGACTTAGGAGGGTCATGAGCTTTCTGCCTTCTCTGCTGACAGAAGATCACAGGATTCCACCGTCTGTTACATTTATCCTGGGAGTATTTGGAAGGAATTGTATTGGAGAGAAATAAGATGAGGACTGGAGTTCTAAAGTTTGATGTCAGTGATTGCTTTGTGTTGAACCTGATGATGCATGGCATTGGCTCAGAGCTATAGGTTAGGCATGGTGGCATACACGTGGAAGCCCAGAAAGACCAACCGGGAGTACCTTGAATAGGGTGCCAGTGCAGGCTGTACGGTGAGACTCTGTCTGAAAAATATAAACATGTATTTAACAACAAAACCATCTTACAGATCTACTTGAACAGCGGGCACCGGGTCTTACAGAACCAGGACTCGGCATTCGGAAGATGCGCTGGGTTCCAGTCCCAGATCTGTCCTTGTGACTCTAAACAAGCTGGGTTAATCCTGCTCTCCCTTTTCTCATCTGAAAAACACAGACAGTAAAACCCTAACAGCGTTGTTTTGAAAAACAACCTTTCACGGGTGACCAGTGTCGTGGCCTCTGCTGTGGTTCTCCTGTCAGAAGCCGGTATCAGTAAGACTGTAATGTGAGCCGTCTTCCTTCTTCATGCTCATTATTCGGAACTAATTTTCCTCCCCTGGAGATATTTTCAGCTTCACTCAGTGCCAGCTTCTCCTTCTCTCCGTGTGGCTCTTTTGTCCCACGCAGCCTGATGAACTCATTCCGTACACATCAAAAGCTCTTCTGCTTTTTTTTCTGAAACACATCTGGGTTAAAAAAAAAAAATGAGGGACATGACAGTAACTATAATGGGTTAGGGCTGTGCCAACCTGACATAGAAAGCTTTTCAACTGTTCCCGAATGATTAATGACAGAGTCTCAATTTAGCTTCAGAGAGTTGCAGTGACTTAGCGTATCTGCCACTGTCTTCAAAAGAAAGCCCTTTCTTTATTTACAGGGCTGATTGTGCCCATTACGATAACTGATAATGTAGGCTAAAGTTTAGTGTCCTTGTTTCTATAAGGAGATAAGTTTTTCTGAACCAGAAATCATGTGTTTAATATATTCTTTCAGCTGCACACTGTAATAAACAACACACACACACACACACACACACACACACACACACACACATTCCTGTCATTTAGAGACTGTAGTGCTCTATAGCGCTAAAGTTACTGCTTTATTTCGAGGATTTAAATAGATATCTATTTCTCCATTTTATTATGCGCCTTCCATGCTAGTGAAATGCTTTTTATATAGTTTTCAGTCCTAACTACAGAGGAACTATTTTCGAATTTGTCTCAAATCCTTCAACATCATTGACTAGAATTGTCCGGCTTCCTTATAAAGATCTCCTTAAGGACGTGCCAGTTTCTCTTCTCGGTTTGTATTTGCAAAGGGATTTGAACTCTTTTCTCTAAGAAAAAATGCATTGGTGGGCAGATGGTGAAGTACACTTGAGATGGAGATGAAGGTAGGTTCTGAAGAGATCTTAGGACATCACTCCCAGTGTCCACGTTCTCATCACACCGGTGTCAATCATTTCCTCTGAATATTTTAGCAAACAGCCAGGACCCAGGCACCTGGGGCTGAGGTTGTAATGGTCGCTCAGCCACACTCCCCACACCGGGCACTGCTTTCTGTAGAGTCCACATCTAGACTCAGCCAAGGAGTGGGACAGACCATCCCCACACCCCACACTGGGCACTGCTTTCTGTAGAGTTCACACCTATAACGTGTGTGTTCATCCCAAGAGCATTTATGTCACGTGAGTGGAGCATCTTTTTCACAGGGAGGGGAGCGCTCTTCTCCCTAGAGGTAGAAACGGTCACTCCACGTTAGAAACAACTACCTCAAACATGTCTCCTGCTCCCAGAAACATCCCCTCGGCCTGTCACCTTTCGGTCCAAGCAAAAAGATGACACGTTAGACCACTAGCCTGCAGTTATATGGTTTCTTTCACCAAACCCAGGAAGGTCAGACTTGTGGTATCTAAGATGAGGAAAATTCAGCTCGTTTCCCGAAAGCCTACCGAGAAGATTCGGTACCTAGAAGATTTCTTTTTAACACATCTTAGTCTCGTACTTTTGATGGAACATCTTCTTTTTCATCTTGGAAACTAATCCACTTCTTGCCATTCCTCCCAGGAAAGGGATTTGAAATGTGGTTTCAGGTTTGCCCACAACTTTGTTCAAACCGTCACTGATCTTTTAAAATATTTTTAATATCAAGTCAGTCTCCGTGTCGTGCTGAAGCGGGGTACACTGTGATTTCCTGCCTTTGTTACAAAGGAGGCTTTGACGGATACCCTGGGAAGCCCCCTACACAGTGTTAAGTGACACAAGAAAGAAAGCAAGAAACGACACCTATATCATTTAACACACTGCGCGCGCGCACACACACACACACACACACACACACACACACACACACACTCACTCACTCCATATACTTGGCTGCTTGGAAAACGATGCTGACAGTCATTTTCTGCAGGTGCTGGGGTGGTAGGAAGATGCTTTCTTACTTACATGCATCTCCTCACACTTTGCAGAGTCTCTGCAATGGTCCTGTGTTGATTTATGTAGTCAGAATTAAAAGTTTTTGGTATCAGAATTAAAAGCTATTATAAAAACCCTGAAGATTTCTAAAAAGTGTGACGGAAGCTAAATTGCCTCCCGTACATTGTCTTTCTAGAAAGTGCATTTTCTTCTTTTCCATGCGTACAATGTGACTCATAGTCTGTAGACACAGAGCTTGCTAATCTCTGATTGACATCACTGGCTACATCCAGCAATGTGAGATTAAAAGGAGAGCCAGGAGCCAGCAAATCCTTTAGCTTACTGAGATGCTCTAGGCTGCTGGGCATCACTTTAGAGTTTAAGGACAGGTTAGGTTGTGTTGGTATTTTAGTTCAGCAGAGCCTCTAAGCGGAAGGTGTGTGTGTGTGTGTGTGTGTGTGTGTGTGTGTGTGTTGCTGAGGATTGAACCTGGAGTCTCATGTGAAGCAAATTCTCTCCCAGGTCCCCAGGTATTCCTGTTCTGTGCATTCTCCAGCCCCAAGACTGAAGGCATTTCTGGGCATACAGCCTCCAGGAAGTAGCCATACAACTCCTGTCTCCACTTCTATGATTCAGGCTTAGGCAATGACTCACAGTTTAGCCTCCTCATAAGGGGTCTTCTTCCTTCTTCCGCAGTGATCTTACTACACAATCCAGGCTAATCTACCATCTCTAAGTAGTCAGCTTCTCCCAGCTGGAGAAACTTCTTACTGATTTTAGAGGTCAGGATGTGGATGTGTTGGGGAGCCACCATTCTGTCCCCTACAGTGACTGATATCCATTTATGCTAAGCAGGAACCCATGAGAACTTTTTGGTGGCATATAAAAAAATTTATCTTTTGCAGCTGAAGACAGAAAACAACTGAGGTTTAAGCCCTGACAGTGATTAGAAAACTCTGAGCCCTCCAAGCAAGGCTGATTTCTCAGCCTGTCAGAACTCCCAGCCTAGGCGGGACCTCAGCTGAGAAGGCACAGGACACACTGTAGTGACTCCTGAGTTGATACATTTGATTTTTTTAAGTCCTAGATTTCTTTGAGGCCTCTGAAACTGCATAAGTAGCAGATCTCTGTTGAAGGCCAGCGCCATTCCTTTACCAGATAAAACCTCAGTAAGATGAAACAATTCCACCACCAGCACCAGCACCACCAGCACCAGCACCACCAGAACCACCAGCACCACCACCACCAGCAGCACCAGCACCACCACCAGCACCAGCACCACCAGCACAAGCACCAGCACCACCAGAACCACCAGCACCACCACCACCAGCAGCACCAGCACCACCACCAGCACCAGCACCACCAGCACAAGCACCAGCACTACCAGAACCACCAGCACCAGCAGCAGCAGCAGCAGCAGCAGCAGCAGCAGCAGCAGCAGCAGCAGCAGCAGCAGCAGCAGCAGCAGCAGCAGCAGCTCCCTCATGCCTGACCTCATCCTCCTGGCTTGCCTCCGGTGACTTGATCACAGTGGGACCTACTGGGCAAGGGTTTCATCTGTGAAAAGAAAACAAGAACACCCAAGGAAACCGCAGCACATAGTCAAGTCGAGGCTGTTTGAGGCCACAAAAATCCAAATGACTGCATCGTGAGGGTGTTAGTAAAGGCCCTCCTGAGTCTGGATAGGTAAGTAGCTGTCTATCCAGTATAGTTGGAGATTGCTAGTTTGTTTCCCAGCAGCCCAGACCTGACATAATCATACTGAAACTATATTAATTGCAGCACTGTTAGGCCAATGACTCTAGCGTATTAATGGCTAGCTAGCTCTTACATCTTAAATTAACCCATTTCTATTCATTTGTGTATCCCCACGTGGTTGTGGCCTACTGGTAAGATTCCCTCCAGTGTCTGGCATCTGTCTCGTGCAACAGCTACATGGCTCCGACTGACTCTGCTTACTCTCTCCTCCTCTATCTGCTTGGAATTCCTGCCTTGCCCTATTCTGCGCTGCAATAGGACCAAAGCAGCTTCTTTCTTAACCAGTGGTATTCGCAGCCTCCAGAGGGGAATCCCACATCAGTCCAGAGCTGTTACTATGGCTGGTTCACTCTGCTAGAGCAGTGCTTGACAGCTTCAGGGAAGCCATGTCTGCATTGCATGAACTAGAGAGATTGGCCAACAGGCGGAACAGAACAGACGTTTAGACTGTAAAGCTACCTACAAGCTGTGCAGTGTTCCAGGCATTCCGCTCTCTTAGGCTGCCACCTGGGGTGTGTTTTCCAGTGATGCAACTGCTTTTGAGTCGTCCTGCCCTGTGAGGACCTTCACCATCCTCCGCATCCTGCTCCTGGGAGGAACCCTTCACCCATACTCCCTATGATACCCCCCCCTAAAACCTTTTTGCTTTACCATATTGAATACTGGTATATCCATTATTCTGGTCAATTGCGGGCTCCCTTTCTGGGGTGGGTAGACGTGTATGTCTTTTGTGTTGAACTTCCCCAGGAAGCCTGAAGTCTGTTACATAACACCACCACACACCAGGACTCACACAAACACACAATCATGTCCCATCACTCTCTCTCTCTCTGTCTGTCTCTCTCTCTGTCTTTCTCTGTCTCTCTCTGTCTGTCTGTCTGTCTGTCTGTCTGTCTGTCTCTCTCTCTCTCTCTCTCTCTCTCTCACACACACACACACACACACACACACACACACACAAGCACGCACACTCATTCAACTTCCAGCCAGACTGACACTTTGTCTGAAACAAAACCAGGAATAAACATCTCTCTGGTTGATCATTCTTGATGTCTGGGGCTGTATGGCACAGCACATTACAGTGGAAGTGTCAGATGAGGTAAAGGAAACATGACATTCATTGCCAAGATATATAGAAAGAGAGAGACAGTGGTTGGGATCCCATGATCCCCTCCAAGGGCACATTTCCCGGGACCTTAGAACTCCCATGAGACCCCAACTCTTACAAGCTCTAGCCCCTCTGAACCATTGCAAGCTGCTGGCTTTAGTACATGGGCCTTTGTGAGACACCAGATCTAAACCACAACAGCCCTCCAACTATGGGTTAACTTCTACAGGCCTAGTATCAACACCGTAGAATGTCTCCAGAAATTATTAGAGTTGGCTGACACTTAAAACATACGACATTTAAAACTCCTCAGTAATCTAGTCCATTGGTCTCACAGGAAGCCAGTGTGACTTGCCATACCCTTCTGAACATAAAGGCAAGTTAATTCCCTCCTAAGTGGTCAGTTTCCTAGATTTCACAATGTAACTGAGGACACCATCTTGACAGAGGAAAGGGTTATGTTAGCTGATGGCTTCAGTGCTTGTAGTTCAAAATCAGCTGGCTTCTGTGAGGAAGATTGTTGTCATGGTGGGGTAGATTGTGATGATCATCTCAAGGTGTTCAGGAGGACGTGAGAGAGAAAGGGAGGGAGTGGTAAGAAGGAGGCCCAGGAGACAGCATGCAGGGGTCCCTCCCCCTTACAACTGGGCGCCATCTCCAAATAACCCAGTAGGGTGTGGGATCTTGATTGATTAACCCATTAGTGAGTTGAGTCCTCAGATCTCTCAACAACGCCACATGCTAGTGAATAAATCACTGGCATATGAGCCCCAGAAGGAGGCACTTACTCTCCAAATATTACCTCATCAATTTAATCGACTTTTACCCAGAAAATGTTTCTTGAAGCTATTTTCAATTCCACTCGGAGATGTCAACCAGATCTACATTCTAGCAAAGGCTGTCAACCAGCTGTGGAAAGGGAAGTGATAAAAGAGACGAACCCAGACCATGGCAAAGACGCAAGGTTGTAAGAACTACGGGGAAGAGAAAATGATCCCTAAGACTTCAGTTAAAACAATGTTCCTTCAATTTCATCTTCTTTGGGTGAAGCCTTGGGAATCCCCATAGGGATCTGATATACTTTACAGAGACCTATGGCAGTTTCCTTCCAGGCTGTGCTGGGCACAGGGTGGTGGTTCTGGGTTCTGTATTATCTATCACCATGGAGCCAGAGAGAGGAATATGAACCTTAGTCTCTCCTGCGTAGTTACCATATACCGGGTGAGACACAAACACCCGCCGTGTGCTTCTCCATCTTCTCTTGTTAAATATGGGGCTGGCACATCCTCCTGCCTGCCTCTCAGGGTCCACCCAGCAGATGAGGCAGCACTTAGGAGCACCAAGCAGGATTTGTGCACACAGTAGGTGTTCAGCAGAGGCAGTCACAGTGGGTGAAGCTATCCTCATGAAAATGATTCTCTGGAATTAGAGTTCCAGTCCAAATTTTTTGGCTAAATGCAGCACCTCGAGCTTTTCTTTGTAATTATCCCAAATTATAATAATAAAATTCTTACATAATTATGTAAAATTCTTCCATAGTAATTACAGAAATAAAAGTTCTTTGTAATTATTTCAAAAAAGAACACATCATTAGTTTAGTTTTTGTCTCTGTAAGAAAGTTTCAGAGAATAACTTCTTGGTACAGGATTGTGGGCAGCTTTGTGAGAAGAACCAGGATTCTTTGGCCGAACAAAGCTGTGGACCGCAAACATCAGAGATCTTCCAAGTCGGTCCACCTCATGTACTTCAATGCTGCCAATAAAAATGCCACGGAACACTTTTCTCTTTAGGTCTGGCATGTTTCAGCTTTGTGTACATGATCCCTGAACCCCTGGGAAGCTCATTTTGAAAATGTACTGTTTAGTCCTAGCAGATAGAAGTGATATTTCTATTTATGCAGAATTTTATAAAGATTTTTTTAGTGCTTTGAAACTCCTGCCTGGCTGTGCTTTTGGCGAACAGCTTTGAGCCCAGCGCTTGGGAGGCAGAGACGGAGGCAGGCTGATCTCTGTAAGTTCTAGGCCAGTCTGATCTACAGAGAGAGTTTCAGGACAGCTGGAGTTGGTACACGGAGAAACCTAAAAAACAAACAAACAAACAAACAAACAGCAAACAAATTCCTACTTGAAGACCGAAGGATGAATTAACAAAACAATAAAAAAAAATAGCAAGAATGAATCCCAGGAGACACAGGTGTGACCCGGAAAACCCTGGGTCAAGCAAGCTCATTATGATTCTGTGGATCTTTTTTATTCCCTGTGGAGGCATCGTCTGATTCATTGGGGCAGGAGGTTGACCTTGGTAATCTAATCAGCCCTTTGTTGGGATGGACGGTCTGGGAGACTCATCTAGCACCCTCATAGGTTTGCTATTCGGTACTAAATAAAGCCATCAAATGAGGGACTTCTTCAGTTCCCCAGGGCAGGAGGGAGAGGACGGCACTGTACTGAAGGGTAGTGATCTCCACTGGGCCCCACACCAATCCCTGCTGACGCGAGGAAGAGAAGAACCATCAACAGCCATTCAGCTACATCCGCGAATACTCCCATGATGCAATCTGCGTATTTGAGGACCCCTCGCCCCCTCTTGCCCTCGAAACCCTCTGCAGTGAGACTCTCAAGTCTTCCCTCTGCCGCTTTCCCTCTTGGAGACACACTGCTTATTCAGACAGTCATTCTGAACTCACCGGAGGTGGCTGGATCACTTCCCTGGTAAGCAAGGACCCCGTTTGCCTATTGATTTTGTGCCTGTTTCCCGGAAGCTCAGTAATTCTTGCATCTCTGAGTCTGAGACTCATCTCCGGCATTCATTTCCTTCCCGGTGCTGCTCTGAGCTAATCAGCACAATTGTGCCAATGTGTGCTGGTAGCGGAAAGCCTCCACTCCTGGCTTCAAAAACACTCAGCGATCTTAGAAACATTTTCCTTAGATTGTTGTTGGTCCATATTTTTAAAACAAGTAAAACCAAGCAATACAAATTTTTGATTTATTTTTCATAACATGATGTCCTAGAAAAAAAAAACAGCTTCTTTCAGTAGAGAAAAGGCCTAGCTACCAACAATAGCATGATTAATTTAAATATAATTCTTTTAAACTATGGTCGTATGTGTTTGAGTGGGAGAGAGATTACTCGAAGCTGCCACTGTGTGTCTAAACTGTGTCACATAAATGCATTTCTTCTTCCCATAATTACTATCATGGTACGGACAAGAGGAAGCTAGATTCGCATGGACAGAAAGAGGTTTCTTGGGGGACAGTGATGAGGGAGCAGACGCTTTTCTTGGGGTGAACACACAAACACATATTCCCCACGTAGGGAAGGGTTTATTACCATCATCACTCAGATCAGAGACAAGAGTCAAAACATGTCCATTCTGCTTTGTAGGAGCAAAAGGATCTCGCTGCATCAGCATGCCCAAGGTCTTCCAACCTGTTTGAGGAGTTTCTTCAGTTCCATGTAAGATGAGAAGTCAGGCCTGCGAAGGGACACGAATGTGCACCAGGGTGTCCTTGTGAAAATGACAAATTCTAGAAAGCATTCGTCTTATTTTCGAGACAGAATCTCACTTGGTAGCCCAGGATGGGCTTGAACTTTCATATCTCTGCCTCAGCATCCTGACCACTGGGATGATAGACATGCAACATTACACTTCACTGATTAAAAACCTATCCGGTACAAACGTACTTAAACAAACTAATCTGGTCACATGCTAGCATATGGATATTCCTTGGCTTTAAATTGGGTTGTGTCCTATGTCATCTTAAAGTTGGCAACTCAGTTCACGGCGCCCAACCTGATAAAATCACAGCTTGGCTGCGCACACCTTAAACATGTTCACACCGATGTTAACCTACCGATAATATCACCTAAGACAAAGTCCATTTCCCAAGAAAGCGTTAAGTAGGTCATCTAATGTATTGCACTATACCCAAAGTGGAAACCAGAATCGTTGCACGGGTATGCTTTGATTCCATCCTAAGTTGTGCAATGATTCTGGTTTTCACTTTTTGTACAGGGCAATAAGTGTGGAGTACACACACACACACACACACACACACACACACACACGGGTACAGCATACAGAGGGCCGAGGAGGACATTGGGTTTCTTCTGTTACACCCCACCTTAAGTTTTGAGATGGAGTCAAAACTCCCACTGAACGTGAGGCATCCCATTTTGGGCCACTGACTGGCCCATGAGCGCCTAGGATCTGTTGTCTCACCCCAGCAGCACCGGAGTTTCTGGCACACACTAACATGTCTGGCTTTTTTGTGGGTGCTGGGGATTTGGGCTTAGAGCCCCGCTTTCACAGCAAACATCATCTTATCTATTGAGCCATGGCTTCAGCCCCTTGTCTTTAAATGATAATTTAAAAACATCATTAAATTGGGTCAACCTCAGTCTGGCTCAGACATCTGTGCTCTGGAGCTCTCTGAAAGATCATGGGAGAAAGGTTTGTATCTCGTAATAATTTAAGTACCGATTACGAAATAGCATGTATTCTATTGTTTAAATGTGCATGTTTCTGTATAGGTAAGAACACAGAGAGATGCCCCTACCCCTACGTTCTCAGGATGGCTCACGTTAAATGGTCAGATTGCCAATGACATTTGCCTTCTTCAGATTATGATCAACTTCCAGGGTTCGCTTTACACATTGTTTTGTGATGCAAATTCCATCGACATTAATCTGTTGGGAATTTCCCATATTGCTTGAATTAAGCCCACACTGTATTGAAATACAAAATTATCCTTACTTTAGAAAAGAATTATGTGGTCATTTGAGCAAGTTCTTTTTGTTTCCGAAGGATCAGCTGGGCTGGAGAGTAAGGTAGAGAGCTCCATGGAAAACGTAGCCTTCAGTGAGAGCCACACACACTGCCTTGTTTTCCCTGAAATATCCAACGCAGATTTTGATCTGTCTGTTTCTACGAAAAGTTCCAAAACTCGCATTAGCCTTAGAAACTAAACGTGAGCGTGGCTAGCTCTCCATCCCCTGGCGTTTCTGTACTACAGACACAGCCGAGTGGGGTTGGGACGTGCAAGCGCTTGGACGTCTTGTCCTCTCGCTATTTCTAAGTGTCATCTGGGCGACTGCCAGGCACGTGCTCGGCGAATGCCTTGGACTGGAAATGTTTTGCCATAATCACAAGCGGCTTGCACAACCGTGCTGGTCCAAGTGTCCTTTGTCTCGGCCCCAATGTTTTTTGCTCGTTAGCTGGAAATGTGCGCTTTGCTTTTTTAGCTAAAATCAGGTTCATACGTGTTGAAAAATGAAGAGCCGTCTATTTTCATAGGCACATTGTTGTAACGTGAGTCTGTAAACAATTGTTGCAATAAGTTAATGCTCATCTGGCCCAGAGTGAGATGAAAGCTATATACGGGCTATGTTTTCATAGCAAAAACATTTGATTTTGGTCAAATCCATGTCAAAGAAGAATTGGAATACATCTCAACCTTGGAATGCCTGGGATACAGGCAGCCAGATTACCCTAATTGAAAACACATTTCATGTTCAGAAATCCTCCCAGACCCCAAGTCTCCATTTCAAATGTTATAGTCTCAACCAGCTAACATCTCATTTATCTGAAAAACCTCATCTCTCTGATCACTCCTGATGATCACAGTGGAAAGAAGCTCCTGAACCCGGAAATGCAGGTCCTAAACCCACGGCTCACTACGTGGAAGTCTATGTTGGATTAGGGGCTACAGTTGCAGAAATGGCTCTTAACCACTGAGCTGCACACACAGTTATAGAGCAGGCATAGCCAGCAAGAGCACTGATGTTGCCGGGCGGTGGTGGCGCATGCCTTTAATCCCAGCACTCGGGAAGCAGAGGCAGGTGGATCTCTGTGAGTTCGAGACCAGCCTGGTCTACAAGAGCTAGTTTCAGGACAGGCTCCAAAATCACAGAGAAACCCTGTTTCGAAGCCCACCCACCCCCAAAAGAAGAGCACTGATGTCTGAGACCCTTTCGAGTAAGATCAGCGTGCTCTTTACACATAGAAGTACTGATTACACAATAAATTAATGTGTGATGATTTTTGTTCTCCACAAACACTCCTTGCTGCTGTGCTCACTGTGCTCCAGCAGGTCACCCTGGCTGGCCACTCAGGAATCTACGGACCTTGAGGCTAAGCCGAAGACTCCTCGAGGGCCAGCGATACGGCTTAGTGGAGAAAAAGCTTGCTGACACAAGACAGGCAGTCCAGGTTCAGATTCTCAGAGCCCACATGACACCTGGAAGAGACGCGCAGGTGTTTGTGATCCCAGCGTGCCTTCACTGGGAAACAGGAATCTTGGGACGCTGGCAGGCCACTGAGCCTGGCATGGAGGGAAGACTATGAGAGAATCTATCTGCACCAACATGGAAGTTAAAAGATAAAGCCCGAGGTTGTTCTCTGACCTTCACGTGTACATAATTGCACACATGTGTGCGCTTGTGTGTGCACGTGCCTGCGCGCGCGCACACACGCACACAGAGTGAGGAAGGGGAGACCAAGACTATGGTAATTTACCAGCATTTATTCTAATGCTGGTCTCACTGCTGAATTTTTATATGAACCTATAAGATGCAAATATCATGAATACAATGATTAAAAGGGAACGCCCGGCTCAAACAGCTTCAGGCTAGCTGTGCTTTGTCTGAAATACCCAGGACTAAAAGCATTATAGATTTCAGAGAGCTTTGATTATGACACGGCCACATATATGTGGTAAGATATTTGGGGTATGAAGTCCAAGTCTAAACACAGTCTGAATTCATTCATGTTTTTTATACACCACATACACATGGCCTAGGGGAACATTAGTGCCCACACGCCTTTGAAAGTGAACTATCCCTCCCACGAGGTCAGATTCGGAATTTTCCACTCTCGCCATCACGTCCTCGAGACATTTTAGAGTTTGGAGCGTTCGAGTTTCTCATTTTCAATTCTGCCTGAAGTGTTTGCTTATTTACATCGTGAGACATTTCAAGGTGCACTTAGAGAAGAACATTTGATATAGCTAGATTTTAAATGCAGCTCACAAATGAGTCCGTCATCTGTGCACTCTCTCCCAGGTTCCACCGAAGGAAAGCACACTGGGATGTGGTTGTTTTCTAGCTGACAACAGCAGAAAAGAGGCCAGAAGATGAAGCAGGAGTCTAGTTTGCACTTTGAAAAGAAGGTTTCCCACTTTGAATACTAGACGGAGATACAACCTCAGGCACTTCCTGCGAATGTGCCATTGCGGCTGAGAAGTTCCTGAGCCCGATAAACCCCTCCGCTGATGCAATAATCTGAATCAGACCAAATCAAACCAAATTAGAAAAAGCCCAGGATTATTGGATACCAAGGCTTCCAGATGGCTTTCCAGGCCTACAGAGAGGAATCAGGGAAGGAAGACCGGAAAACCATGTCTTTGTTCTCTTGGGGGCAGTTTAAATATCCTCTGGGAGTGGTCTTGAGTATCTCTTGGGAGGAGTCATCTTTTGGTGAGCTATCTCAGGGGTGGAGTCTGGACTGAGGTAACTCCCAGGGCAGAGGGCTTGGGATGGAACTTCCACCAGAACATTCCAGACTCTTTGGAAATAGGGGTGCCAGGGGCTGGGGTGAAGCCTGAATTCAAACAGCTGCCTCTGGCTTCTACATCACCCACAATAGCAAAGCAGAAGCCCACTGGAATCAGTAAAGAAACTTAAAATTAGCCAGTACTCACCAGAGACGCTTGTCCTTGAGGTGGTTTTAAAGACAAAAGGTTTTATTATTATTATTATTATTATTATTATTATTATTAATCTTTTGCAGGAAAAAGGTATCATAAAATTTAAATTAGAATGTATCTGTAAGTTTGAGATTTTATTACAGGAACATCAAGTACCTATGGCTTTCTGCTGCTGCTGCAAGGGAGAAGACTGGAGACCCATCTCCCTTACAGCAACTTAATTCTCATTCTCTGTGACTCTGTGTCACCCTGGCAGGTGACCCGCCTTGCTAAGAGGGGAGCCATGGGCGCCACAAACCTGGGGCTGTGTTTCTAGGACCAGGCTGGAGTTTGCAAGGCCTGGAGGTTGTGTTTGCATTGTTAACATCATCATGGATGGACACAGGTCACTCTGAAGTTGGAGACATTTCTCGAGCAGGCTGTAGCATGAGGCGTGCCAACCACAGCAGAGTGCTGAGTAAGACTTTCAGACCGTAGAATGTGCTGGAGAAAAGCTAGAGTGTACCTTCTCTCTCCTTCTTTCCCTTCTTCAGCAGCCCCGTCTCCCCAGAGAGCCAGCACCGAGGCAGCTAGACACTGAGAACACAAAGAGGTTTAAAGTAGACTTTTAGTCCAGGTCTGAATTCCACCTCTGGGAGCCAGGCAGGCAGAACACAGAGGCCAGGAGTAGGGTAAAAGGATTGAAGGCCACAGGAGGACGCTGTGTCTCTGAGCACTCAGAAGGGTAGCCACTCAGAGTAATGACGTCAAATCATGTGTCTGCAGCAAAGCTCCTCTTAAAAATTCTTGATGTTTTAAATTCATTCCAAATTCAATAAGCACACATTTGCAAATTTTGTTTCTACTATATTACCGAGTTTACTGCTTCCTGCCTCAGGAGTCAAGGAAACATTAGTTAATACTTGAGATATTTTCCTGGATTAAATATTTTTAGTTTTCGGTTTCTAAGAAACAATTAGCCTTGCCTGAACACACATCCCCCAGCCACCCTTCCTCTTCCTCCCTCTCCCTCCTCCTCTTTCTCAGAGTCTTCCTGCCTAAGTCCCCTACTTCCCCCGTGTCTGGGTTTGGGGTTCACCAGTGTGCCCCCTTCGCAATCTGCCCATCTCATATGAGCCCCAATACACTGTGGGAATGCATTGCCTGGATTCGATTCGACTCCATAAGGACAGCAAGGTGAGACGTATAGGCAAAGACTTTGAAAGAATAAAGTGTTCTTAGGGGTCATGCTATGAGCCAAATATAACCCTGGGGCTATCACACATGCTAACTCTTCCGACTGAGCTTTGAGCTCTGGCCATTGTAGAAACCACGGTCCTTACCATAATATAATGGCACCTCTTAAACTTATCAGCAGAACAAAGCCTGCCACATACCAGCTTTTTAATGGTCCACCCTGAGCGGACATCAAGTTTCTCATCTGAAAAGTGGGAATAAACAATGGGATTTAAGTCAAAGAACATACAGGGGTCGGTGAGATCACGGACCTGGTGGAATATCTATCTGCCTGGCCTCGTCCTTGCTGTTCAGTAACTGCCCCTAAGCTTCATGTGTCATGGCTTGGGTTACTATTCTCCTCCCTCCTACTCCTCCCTCTCCTCCTTCTCCCTTCCCTTCTCCTTTCTTCGTCTTCTTTTTGCCTTTCAGAAATGTGCTCGAAGCTCATAGTCTATAGCTGACATGCATTGGATGTCAGTAAACATCGCATGGACAAAGAAGTGAAGGAAAGGATGAATGTGTGAATGAATGAATGAATGAATGAATGAATGAATGAAAAGTGTGACAGCAAACAAATTTCAGGTGATTTGCATCAGTTTGCGACTGGCATCTTTCCTGTGCCATAGCTAATCTTTTCCCTCAGCACATTGACTTCCAGGGACCCGGCTGGGGCAGCTGTATCCCAGGCTAGGGATTGGTCTGTGAGGCGATTGTGACTTTCCTCCCTTACAAAAGCATGCACCACTGGAAAGCAAACTTGGTTGAGCTGCCAGGCCGCCATGCTCGACAGAGAGCATGAGAAGCCAAGATCCACCTGAACAAGCTCCGGATGCTATGATACCAAGAAGTACTATTTAACTCCCAATTTTAAACTGCTGTTAGAGGTTTTTCTAAAAAAAAAAAAAAAAAAATGAGTCCTTTTATACCAACAGGATTGACTATAGTTGGTTGCATTTTGCTCTTAGGGGGCCTGCCATTCAGTTCCCAAATAAATAGGCAGAGGCTTATTCTTACTTATGAATTCCTGGCCCTAACTTGGCTTGTTAGAAAAACTTGGCCAGTTTTTCTTAAATTATCTTGTCTACCCTTTGCCTCTGGGCTTTTATCTTTTTCTATTTTTGTATATCTCTTCTTTCCTTCTTATTCCATGTTGGGCTGTGTTGCTGGGTGGCTGGCACCTGGAATCCTCCTCTCTTCCTTTTCTCCCTCCTCTCCCTTCTTTCTTGAGCCCATATTTCTCCTTTTATTTATTCTCTCCGCCTAGAAGTCCCAACTATCCTGTTCTCCTGCCTAGCTCCTGGCTGCTCAGCTCTATGTTAGACCAGTCAGGTGTTTTAGATGGGCAAAGTAACACAGTTTTTACAGAGTTTAACAAATGCAACACATAGAGCTAAAGAATGTAACACATCTTTGTATCATTAAACAAATATTCCACAGCATAAATGACTGTAACACATCTTAAACTAATATTCCACAACAATTGACAGTAAGGACATTTTAAAAATTTCCAAAATTCGGCTAATATAAGCACCCCACAAGGCCATTGCTATTGCGTTATATCCCTGGGTGATAAATTTCAAAAATCAAAATGAAATAGTTATTGTAATAGTTGCTTGAATTATACAAATCTCTACCATCTTGGGTTTCATGTTTCCAAAATCTTGTCAATATTTTTAAATTACCACATTTTTTTGGGGGGGGGTGAACTGGACAGCAGAAAGCTTTTGCTGAGCATACCCAATAGTTAAACACGAGCCAGAAACCAACACCAAATGCAGCTCAAGCACTCCTGAACCAAACACCTTGGAGAAGAAAATGATAGCATCTCAGGTCTGCTAATTTTTGGCAAACACTTCTCCATTTTCTTCCTGATATGTGTTTCTAGGGAGAACTCCTGCAGAGCAGGAATTTCCTGCACTTGTGGGGAGCAATCATATGTAATTATGAATATGTTCAAAAACTCTAAAATGACACAAGTAAACCCCAATGATGTCTGTGAAAACAACGAACAGTGGAGTGAAGTGATGAAAACAGTGCGAGACACGAAGGAAGAAACAGAATCACTAAAGAAAATCCCAACTGAGATCAAACTGGATATGAAAAGTTTAGAAAGCCACACAGAAACCTCAGAAGGGAGCCCAACTAAAACACGGAAGAGAGAAATCCAGGCAGCGAAGACGAGGTGGGAGAAATGGATAAAATAAAATGTCACACCTAAAAATATTCAGGTACAGAACATCCAGGATATCTGGGAGCTATGAAAAAACCAAAAATCTATAAATAGGAAGGTTAGGGGAAGGACAGGAAACCCAGGTCAAAGACACACAAAAGATTTTCAGCAAAATCCTAGAGGAAGATTTCCCCAATCCAAAGAAGGGGGTGCCTATCAAGACATGAGATCTGTGGAACACCAAATAGACAGGACCAGAACAGAAAGTCCCCACAACACATGATAATTGCTCAAGATATAGAACAAAAGAAAATATATTAAAAGCTGCAAAGGGAAAAAGATCAACTAACATATAAAGGCAGACCTTTAAAATAAAATCTGATTTTTCAATGGAGACTCTAAAAGCCAGAAGGGCCTGGATAGATGCTATACAGACTCTAAGAGACCACAGATGCCAGCCCAGATTACTATATCTAGCAATGCTATCATCACAATAGACAGAGAAAAAAAATATTCCACAATAAAACTAAAATTAAATAATATTTGTCTACTAATCAAGCTCTTCAGAAAGCACCAGAAAAAAAAAAACCTTCAGTCTGAAGACAGCAACCATACCTAAGAAAGAGCAAAGAATCAATAATTCCAGACCAGTAAATCAAAATGGGGAGGACCTAAACTATAACAACAGAATAACATGAGTCAATAAATACTGCTCTCAGATAATTTTCAACATTAATGGTCTCAATTCTGAAATAAAAATACACAGTCTAGATTAGAAAACAGGATTCTTTCTTCTATTGCATCTGAGAAACACACCTCCCCATTAAGGATAGACGGACATCACTTCAGGGTAAAAGGATGGCAAAAGATATTCCAACCAAATGGACCTCATAAGCAAGCTGTGGTAGTTATTTTAATATCTGACAAAATAGACTTCAAACCGAAACTAATCAGAAGAAACAGGGAAGGGCCCAACATACCTAAACCTTTGGGATACAACTAAGAAATAATAACAAGTTCATAGCTCTGAGTGCCTCCAAGAAAAGAAATTGAGCAATCTCGTATTACCAATTTAACAGCATGAAAGCTCTAGAACAACAATAAGAAATAACAACCAAAAAGAGTAGACAGCAAGAAACAATAGCTGAGGGCTGAAATCAATAAAACAAAAACAAACAAAAATACAAAGAATCGATGAAACAGGTTTTCGAGAAATCAATAAGATTGGTAAACCATCAGCCAAATTAACTAAAAGACGGAGTAAGAATTTCCAAATTAATAAAATCAGACATGAAAACAGTAATATCACAACAGACACTGAGGAAATCCATAGAACCATACAGGCATATGTAAACATTTGGTACTCTACCAAACTGAAAAACCTGAAATAAATAGATACATTTCTTGATATATACTATCTACCAAAGTTAAATCAAGATCAGATAAACAATTTAAATAGACCTATAACCCCTCGTAAAATGGAAGCAGTTATTACACGTCTCCCAAACCAAAAAAAAAAAATCACAAGACAAGATGGTTTTAGCACAGAATTCTACCAGACTTTCAAAGAAAAATTATATCAATACTCCTCTAAATATTCTACAAAATAGAAACAGAAGGAATGCTACCAAATTCATTTTATGAGGTCACAGTTACCCTGGTACCCAAACCACATAAAACCTAACAAAGGAAGAGAATTATAGATCAAATTTCCTTATGAACATAAACATATCAAGTTTATGGAAATTTCTGTTTACTTATTTATTTTTAACCTGTAGAGGGTTGTAGAGGGATTATTGCAGTTCTTACAGGTTGGTAAATAAGCTACTACAAGTTTGGATTTTCTAATGAAACTTCTAAAATGACAAGAGCCTCTATAGAAATAGAAGAAATATAAGCTATTTATATCTTTATTCATAGAAAACAAAAATCTGACTAATTAAGTGAATCCCAATAGATGACTTACATTTTAATAGTTGCATCTTTATATGGAATTGCAAGAGCTTGAAAGGAGCCAGCGTAGTTTTCAGTCAGTCAATGGGGAAGCCAGCATATCTAGACAATGGAATATTTTTCTGTGATAGAAGTCAGTTCTTAATCTACAGAACCAGGAGTTGACATAAATGTTTATTTCTAGGTGAAAAAAAAAAAGGCCAATCTGAAAAGGGGTCTTACTGCAGGGCTCCAACTACATCACAATTTTTTGTTTGTTTGTTTATGCCACTGGACCTTGAACCCAGGACCTCAAACACACTAAGTCTTTCTACCTCTTAGTTACATCATCTATACTACAAGACACAGATAGTTTGTGGAGGAAGGCAAAGCTCGATGGTTGCATAGATGAGGAAGCACCTCAGAACTTAAAGCACGAAAAACACTCCTGAAGGCTTTTATACAGGTGGACACATGTCATTACACATTGCTTAAATCTGTGGGGAAATCTGTGGGGTGCATTACATCTAGAGTGGGCCCTTACGTAAGCTGTAAACTGTGGGTAGTAGTGCCATGTCCATGGTGTTCATAAATGTTGAGTCATGCACTCCTTTCATGGGGAAAGTTGATAACAGGAGAAGCTCTGCATATGTGGCGGGAAACTCATGCAGATAATTACAGATAATGCCACAGCCGTGATGGAATGTGTATAGTGTATGCAAGGCTGGGAAGAGGCAGATGTGTTTTCCAAGGCATGAAGCAGTGTACTGGCAAAGTGGGACCTCCAGAGAGGCCAGTTTGGATTTGTAGCTGCCTTAGTGTTCCCATTGCTGTGATAAAACACCATGACCAAAAGCAACTTGGAGACAAAAGTTTATTTCATCTATAGCTCCACATCACAATCAGTCACTGAAGGAAGTTGGGGCAGGAACTCAAGGGAAGAGCCCAGAACAAGATCTGATGCAGAGGCTGTGGAGGAGTGCAGCACACTGGCTTGCTCCTCATAGCCTGCTCAGTCTACTTTCTTATAGAACAAGCCCAGGGGGTGGGTGGCACCATGCACAGTGATCCAGGGCCCTCCTACATCAATCATTAATCAAGAAAACATCTCTACAGGCTTACCCACAGTGTAATCTGGTGGGTGCATTTTCTCAGCTGAGGTTCCCTTTTCACAAATGACTGTAGCTTGTGACAAGTTGACAAATGAGCAAACAACACACAAGCAACACCCAAACTAGCCAATAACATCTGGTTCTTGTTGTTTAATGAGGAGTGGGCTCTCTCCACCAAAGCCTCCCCAAACAACTGTTGAAGAACCCAGTAGGCTTATCTGCCCCCTGCCCCGCCTTCCTTTGCCATTTTGAGCTTTAAGTTTCTTAAGGTAATATTTTTATTCTATTTTTTTAACCACAATTCTTTTTCTTTTCTTCATCCTCCTCATGTCAGTTATCCCCCATCTGATGTGGGATTCCCCTCTGTATGCTGTCAATGCCATTAGTTAATAAAGAAGCTGTTTGGGGCCTATTGCAGGGCAGAATAGGGCGAAGTGGGAGTTCTGAACAGATAGAGGATGAGAGGGTAGACGGAGTCAGAGAGAAGCCATGTAGCTGCCGGAGGAGACAGACACCCACGAACTTTATCTGTAAACCACAAGTCTTGTGATAAAATATTAAAATAATAGAAATGGGTTAATTTAAGAGCTAGCCAATAAGAAGTATGAGCTACTAGGCCAAGGAGTGTTGTATAATATAGTTTCTGTGGGATTATTCTGTGAATCTGGGCAGCCAGAAAAATGAATGAGCAGCTTCCAGTTAGACCCCATTCCTTAAATAATATTTTAGAGATGTTGGCAATATAGTACACTAGGAAAATATTTGCTTAGCACACACAGAGCCTGAAGTGCAGCCTCCAGAACAGAAAAAGAAATGTTTCAGAAACATAGCATTGTAAATTATGTATTCCCAAATATATTCTAATATATACACTTTAGATTCTGAAATCTAAACCTCCATTGATTTGTGAACACATGCACACACACACACACACACACACACACACACACACACACAGGCAGGCTATCCCTGCTGAGCTTACATAGTAAGTAGCAAATCCAGAATTTGGCCCTGGCCCTTGTTTATAGAGACCATATGTGCTATTATTATTATTATCATCATCATCATCATTGTTGCCTTATCATAGCACAAGGTAAGTCTTTTTGCCTTTGTGTAGCTCTGAGGTAAAGTTGTACTTTGTAATCCAGGCTGGCCTGAAACTCATTCTGTAGCTTAGCATAGCCTCAGTTTTGTGGCAATCCTCATGCCCTACTCCCCCAAGTACTGGGATTCCAGGCCTTGCCCTTAATGGGCATTGCTTCTTACTGTGTGTCCTGAAGGTTCAGGCTTGGAGATCTCTTTCGGTTTTGTCTGTTTTATAAATTTATTTTTATTTCTCTCACTTCCATCTGGAATTTTAGCTTTTGCAAAGTAATAGCCAAGTGTGGAACGTGTAGAATGCTGAGTTTTATTAATCTTGGCAGAGACAAACAACCCTGAACTCCAAACACAAGGCGTTTGAGGAAGCAGGAGGTGCCCTCCTCCTGTCCAAGTAGGGCACTTGGCCTCACTGCTTTCATTTCTTCAGAATCCTTGCCCTGGTTCTCAGGGTGAGAAAGAGAAAGTAAAGTTTGCAAAATGTTAATCTATTGGCTGAATTTGACCCTTGAATGAATTTTGCACTTCTTTCTTAGAGGGGCAAAAGGTACTTTAATTAGTATCTTTATTTCCAAATGAAAACTTTTCACCTAAAATGCTAGATTTCTGTATCTTAAATGTAGTACCCAGCCATGACAAGCTCACTAGAGGCCTGAGACTCAGTAGTTTACTCTAAGGTAAGTTTACTCTGGTTTCAAGAAAGACTGCAAGCTGATACCACTCAGGCACCACCCGGAAACAGACCATCCAATGGAAATTCCTAACACCCAACCATTGTAGATAGGACCACCTGTCAGCACACACCTATTGCTTTTCACCAGGACACCCCTAGACAAAAGTCAGCCAATTTTCAGGAGGTCCTGAACCTTAGAAGTTCCTCACCCCTGCCTTTACTACTATAAAAACCCAACCTCAATTGAGCTAGGGGCTCTCTGATTGTGCCAATGTTTTGGACACAAGGACAGTCCGAGTTTGCAAACTTGTGCCCTTTGCTTTTACATACAGGACTCGGTCTCCTACTTGGTTTTTGGGGAACTCCGTGATCTGGGCATAATACAGAACAGGTGGAAATAACAGCACTTTCTCCTCCCATGATGTTGGGCAGGATGCTTCAAGAACTCATCCTCTCCAAGCCCAGGGCGTCGAAGCATCGGTACTTTTCTTTCTCTGTAGTCTTCCTCCTCATTGTTGCCCCACTCCCGAGTCATAGCAGGGAGAGCCGTTGTTTCTCTGTGACATCTTGAGCTTGGATATGGCTGTTGAGGGGAACAAAGCACGAAGGGAATGACAGAGGGGTGGAGAAAGATAGGAACTTTGGAAACGAGGCCAGGACAATCAAAGGTCTCAAGGAACAGCTTGCTCCTGCCGGGGGTGAATTCCTGAAAAAAGTCAAGTCACAAAACAAACAAGCGAGCTAATAAATATATTGAAAACGGATGTCCAGGGTAACACATTGCGATGTGGAGATCCCGGTGACCCAACCCCAGGTTTAGGAACTCAGCCAGACTACATACCCAACTCCCCATGTGTTCATGGGACCTTACCAAGAACAGGATAAAAGGCGACACCCACGGGTGTGACCCAGACATTCAACCTCCAAGGACTGAAACAGGTAAAAGACCCCAGGAGCCCAAGAACGAGCCCCAGGCTCACTTCACCTGGAGTACCCCCACACTTGGGCCTTGGGACTCAGAAATGAATTGTTTGGGACATGCTGGCTTTAAATGCAGCCTAGCCCTGATTAACACAGGAGGTAAATGAAAGTCAAGTCCAAAAAGGATGTAGTACCTAGTTCCCGGCAGCAGAAGTAATTGCTAATAGATGATTTATGCCACTCAAGGGAAGGGAATTGAAACTGGAAACTTTAGTACTCAAGGGGCCGGGCCACCTGCTGTTTCTGGTTCCGCTTCCTGCTGAATTACAAATGAAAAGCTGCAAAGTATTTAGGAAATCTTTTCCACAAAATTGCTCCCTGCAGCTGTGTTTCCCCGCCCAAGTAGAGAGGAACACGTAACTGGGAAGGCCATCTGTTTGGGGACTGTGAATGTGTCTCTAGGCTCCTGGGGACACATACCTGTAGAAGGAGGTGGGGAGGCTGAGAGCCTGGGAAGGAATCCCGCTTCAGAGCAGTCGGAGACGGAGACGCAGTAGGATGCAATGTTCTAAGTTAGAGCTCTTTCTTGTTCTTGTGGCTTTAACACCATTGCGATGGCAGGAACTTGAATCTGTATTTGCATCAGCTTTAAACTAGCGACACATTCTAGACACACCATTTTCTCTATAAAGATTTACAGCGTCCACGTTCTACAGTGTACATTTTCAAGGGTTCAGTCATTTCTTGAGATAATTAGGAACAAAGGACGAAATGGTATAACTAGCTCATTTTAGATGTTTTTCTCTACTTGTTCTGATGTTATTTGCCTTTTAGCAATTTAATATAGACTACTCTGTGTTTTTATTTTCTGCGTACTTGCCCCAGATTAGAAGGTTCATTCCTAAATGACTCCAGTTGTCAGTTGGGACTGGGTTTAGGGTCCAAGAAAGTTTGAGAGTCTTGGGGTGTCTGACTCTATCCCGGTGGCTTGTGGCAGGAGTAAAGGGAAGCCCTACCGTTTCACGTTCTTTAAGTCCCCTATTTTACATAGCGCACAGGCTTAGTCCTGCAGCCCTTTCTTCTATGCTGGCAGCGACCAGAGCCATCTTCCTCCAGGGTAGCTGTGATCATTATCAGGAGACGTCAGAAGAGCAGGTAGATCAACATTCCTTCCTGGAGGGGAAGCGCGGAGGTGCAGGGCTCACAGGACTCCCTCCGGAAGCTCTGGAGGCCTGTCCCCTCCCATGGGGTGGAAAACTCCTCAGTGTAGCCACCTCCCCGCTGTCCAGAGGATGATCGATCGGGAGCTATGGCTTCTCATGAATCACTTCTACTGTGGTTGGTTCTCTTGAGTGTACGGCCGACCTCAGGCCTGTCCAGTAAACTCCTCGGCTCACTGTATTTGATTTGGGTAGAATTCTTTCCTTGATCTTTTGGGAGCCTCTGTATCGGGATGAATAGAGGTCTCTCTCTCTACATCTCCCCAGGTAAAGTCATGCTGCGTGCTTCTTTGAATAAAAGGGAACAATGAAAAAAGAAAAGACGTACAAAAGTTCGATAATCAAAGCCAAAGAAAGCAATTTTTATAATGGATTGATAATGATTTCTACCCGATATCAAATTTGGCCCTGACTTTGTGCACTGAGACCTAAGGAGACACAGCAAGTCACTCTTCTCCCTTGGGACACCGGATCTTGACGTGAATTCTAGTAAGCTTGGATCTAAAGTGTCGGGTAGTCACCATGAGATAATGCTACAATTTCCTTTAGTACAGTTCTGTCAAAACCCCAAACAACCAAGCAAGCAGAGCTTCCTGAGGAGCATGCGTAATGGCAACTCAGTGAAGGTGATTTGGGGAAGGGAACGCCAGATGCTCGTGTTGCCGCCAGCTTTTCCCAAGACAAACCTGCTAACGCACACACCACGGACCCACTGCTTTCTTCCACGGTATCTGAAGAAGCATGAGCCACGTCAAAAGCCCGTAGTCAGACCGCAGCATCACACAATTTTTTATGTAATTGGAGAAAGATATTTTGTATGTAATTGCAAGGCTCAGGGAAGAGCAGGTGAGAAAATGCCTGGATAGAGACCTGAGACGCAATTCACTGGAAATGACGGGGAATCTAAACATTTAGTTACCATATACTTTATTTTGAAAAATCTCACTAGAGGCTAGCAGCGCAGGGATGGCTCCATGGCAACAGCACTGTCTTAGGTCACGTGTCAGGAACCACAGGGAGGAGGCATTATTGCCAGGGGGCACGGTGGACATAGAAGAGAGCCAGAGTAGCCTTTTAGTCCCAGGGCTCAAGGGCACATTGGAAGTCTTTCTAGATTTCTCAGAGATCCAGTGACTACATCCTGGGTTCTTAAGCATAAATGATGAAAAACTAGCCATCCTTTTACTGAAGTCTTGCTGTGGTCTGGCTACGGGGCGCTTCTTGGAGAGTGTTCCACAGACCAGTGTTTTTAGGACCACGATGGTTTTGATATTGTCAAGGCCTCTGGACGTGTGAAACCTGAAATCCTGCCCAGGGGGGACAAGAGCTAAGATGAAGAGATAGAAGCATCAAGCTATAGCATGAAGTGACAAGTTCAAGGTCACCGTGCAGAATGGTGTATGTGTGACTGTTTTACCACATCTGATTTCTGAGGCTGTGCTCATAACGTCTACTTTATAACGTCTCCTTACCAAAATAGTTAGGGCGACAAGGCAGTAAAAGTGACTTAGAAAGGCTGTTTATGGGTACACTGGCTCTCAGTAGCATTTGTATGTCCTTATAGCCAATGTAGGGAACATCAAAAGGCGAGGAGACAGACCTGTCACACTGCTGTAGGAATTTGCCCCCCCCCATTATAAAATAGTGAGAAGGCAGGAACATTGTGATTATGGTATTTTGAAGTAGGCCCTTTGAGGCTATGGTTAAGTCCAAATGAAGCCATGAGGATGTGTCCACAAAGGTGAGACCTGAGCTAAGGGTGTTGCATTGAGGTAGCAGAGCTAAGCAGAGAGCAGGTCCAGGGCAGCCTCACACAGGGGCTAAAAATTAAAACTAGGAGCAAACGTGATTGGCTGGTAGTATCTCATGGTGGTATACCTGTGCAGGATGTGCTCAATGGCTTTCTCCTGCTTGCTTCCTTCCACAGTACTTCTCATGAGAACAATCTAGGCATCGTCTTTATCTGAGGTTCTCAACCTCATGTCATGACTGCCTTGGGGATGAAGAACCCTTTCACAGTGATTGCCTGGGACCTTTGGAAAACACCGTTATTTACGTTAAGATTTAGAGAAGTAGCAAAATGATAGTTATAAAGTAGCAATGAAGATACCTTTGTGGTTGGGGGCCATCGCAACAGGAGCAATTGTATTATAAGGTCACAGCACTGGGAAGGTTGAGAACCACTGGTCTAGATCCCGTCCATCACTGACCTACTACTTCCTTCTGTCTCATCAGCTCCAGACACCAGTTTCCTTCCATGAGCAGTCTTGTCCTAGTGCCCTTTTTTTAGCTCTGGGTTTAAGA
The DNA here is from genome assembly GCF_000317375.1 of Microtus ochrogaster. Taxonomy (NCBI): domain Eukaryota; kingdom Metazoa; phylum Chordata; class Mammalia; order Rodentia; family Cricetidae; genus Microtus; species Microtus ochrogaster. The sequence continues at coordinate 3,660,385 of NW_004949118.1, read as the reverse complement.
TGTGTGTTTTTGTGGGGCTCACATTGCTGTCAAAGGGCAACCTAGGATCTTGGACTCTGCCAACCACATGATTGACAGGGTCTCTAATTTGCTTGTTATTCTTCATGCTAGGCTCGCTGGCCTTAAGGTTTCATGGATTCCCCTGACCATTTTGGCACAAGAACACTGGAATTATGTCACACACTACTGAGCCTGGCTTGAGGTGGGTGCTTGGGGTTTGAACTCATGTCCCCTTGTACATGTGGGAAATACTTTACCTGTAGAGCTGACTCCACAGCCCTACTCAACAACCCTACATTTTCTATAGTAAAATGGCATGCCTACTCCTTGTAGGTCTGTCTCCGTTCAACAACACTGAGCCCTTTGAGGCAAAGGCTCTCCTACACTCAGACATACCCTGAACCTTGCTTGGTTCAAACTAGGATGGGCAACAAGCTGAGTGGTTTCAGCTGTAGAAATCCCCTTAGAAGAATTCTCCACAAAGAACCACACAGCTAATGGAGAAGTGAAAACTACTTAAATAACTCTATGGAATTAAGGGCACGCAAGTTTAGATATGGGCTTACTTCCAAACAGAAACTGAAATTGTCCTATGATGTGGTTTTGGGGTCTCGCCGAAACATTAAGTCAGGGCTAACAGAAGAACCTAGTCCTCAGGTTATCCGCGTCCAAACTCTTCTCTGTGGCCACCATGGCTTTGCTACACCCTTCTAGGAAACACACTCGCCATCATGCTCAATGCATGCAGTCGCTCTCAAACTGCGATTTTCCTGTGTTTAACCTTGAAATACAGTCATTTTTGTCAGCTGTTCTTACATTTTTCTCTAAGAGTCTATGAGCTTTTGCGCAAATCTCCAATTTAATTGCATTTCTTTCCATGAAATTACTTTTAGCAAAACATCTGAAGCTGTATCACCCAAGGAGACCCCCCCCTCTGTTCTCAGATTGGAGTCTACTTCAACACTTCTTGGCCCCAACTCATTCCGAGTCACTATCTGTTGTAGTCTCAGAGCGGGGCTACCTCAGATTGTCACCAATTCCCTGCTTCTCTGGGATCCTCTTTCCTTGGTGTCCGTTAGAGTTGCCTGTGTCCCCACGGCAGCTGCCTTGCTTCCCATACTCTTAAAGCCCTTGTCTCATTTTCTCTCTGCTCTTTTATTCTTATGAATATATCTGCTTCTGCAAGAATTCTGAGAAACAGTGTTTGCATGTTTCAGGGACCTTTTGGCCGTGACCCCGAACTCCCAACATCTTTCTCAGCCTTCATTCTGTTAAACACCCTTCACAGGTGGTGTGGCACACATACGCAGTTCACAGTGTGCAGTTTAGGAAGAACTAGCAACGCTTTTAAACAAACTGAGTTGCTTTCTTAGGTGTGATATTATATTTTGTCCCCAAACAAGTTTGTGTAAGATTAAAGAATGTGGTTTGTGGATAAAGACTTTTCTTTGCAAGAAAGTGTCAAAAAAAAAAAACAACCCCAAAACAAACAAACAAACAAAAGACCACAGCTCTCTTACCACAGAGTATAAGGCAAGGTCAGGCTAGGAACTTTTGGGTAGGGCAGCTCCAGAAGGTTCTCCAGACCTCGGAAGTCAGAGCTGTGCTCAGGGCCAGAGTTCTGCACCAGAGTGCACTCTTAAGGAAGGAGAACCAGGAAGTGGAAGCAGAGAGCCATTCCCGGGAGGTTCATTGCTCAATAGGCCTGGCTTCTCACTGAGACAGTTGCTGATGCTGTCAGAAGGGAATCAGCCAAAATGAGGTTGGAAGGAATCTCATCACTGGGGAGAAGGAAAGCATGCATCCTAGAGACAGGTTTCCTCGCAACATCTGCTTAGGAAAGACTAAGCCAAGAGGGTCCAATTGCTCTGTAGGTCCCGGATGTAAATACAGAACCTTGGGGAGCAAAGAGGGCCAGCTCCTCCAAGGATCCAGGAAAGGCAGAGTCTGGTGCTGGAGCAACTGTGGCTCTTACTCCACCCAAAAGAAATGCGGCCAAGTCCTGCCTTATCTTGTGAGGTGGTTTGCATAAGAATGGTCCCATGGCCCCGTAGACTCACGTATTTTAATGCTTAGTCATCAGTGAATGGCCTAACTTAGAAGTATTAGGAGGTGTAAGCCTTGATGGGGTAGGTGTGGCCTTGTTGGAGGAAGTGTGTCACTGGTGGGGAGGGGGGTGTTGTTCTTTTGAAAAACTACAACTCCCAGACTCCTCTTGGACTATGGTTACCTGTGCGTGCACCTTCACGCAGGTATGGGATATTCCCAGATACCCTTGCGCTCCCCGTTTAAAAGGCAGGGCCACACGAGGCCCCCTCCTCGTCCTGCCTTTCCTCGTGTGTCCCACATCCTTTGTCCTTTTGTGTTTCCCTCCCCCATTAAAGTGGACCCACGTGGGAGCCGCCGTGTCGTGTCTGTGTTTGTTCCGCCGTGCGTGTCTGTCCTGTGCCCCGTGTTTAAGAAGAACAAACACCCCTGCCTTTATTATTTTTTAAGAAGAACAGGGGGTCTTTGAGTTTTCAGAAGCATAAACCAGACCTAGTGTCTCTGTCATTCTTCCTGCTGTCTCTGGACCCAGGTGTAGAACTCTTAGTTACCGTTCCCTCACCTTGTCTGCCACCATGCCACCATGCTCCTCACCATGATGACAACTGACTAAATCTCTGGAACTGTGGGTCCCAACTAAATTCCTTCTTTTATGAGAGTTGCCTTGGTCATGGTGTCTCCTTGCAGCAAAAGAACAGTGGGCAAGGCACCTGAGTCCTCACTTTCCTGCAGCCTGCAAAGATCACCGTGTTAGAATAGGGGTCAATGGAGGGGCATCCTGGTGCTTTAGAAATGGGGGCAACATGAACTGTTGCAGGGAAACAGCTGCTTCTCCGGTGAAGATCTGGAAAGAACAGCGATTCCAGGCAGACAGGGGAGCAGGTGTAAGGGAGTCCTGAACGCATGACGAGAACAAGTTGGAAGTACCAGTGCTGCTTTGCTATGGCCCTATAGCCCTAAAAGTCCGTGTCACCTCTTTGCATAACTGAGATCTGTGGGCTCTTGGTAGGCGTAACCCTGACACTGAAGAAGCAGTGCTAGAAGATCTCTTAGGATTCCAGAGCTGGAAGAACCTACCACCGTTGGGTCTGCACCCTCACTCATGTGGGAAACCGCAAGAAAGGTCCAGGGCTTCTTATCCACAGGAGACACAGTCCAAGAGAGATTCATTGCAGATTCTCCCAGGTGTCGATGATAGGAACCAATACGTAAGTATAATATGTATGTATATCCATATAATATCTATGATCAAGTTTGACCTAGAATTTGGCTCAGTCACAGAGCACCAATAAAAATTAATAGTAAGACTGAATTATTACACAATTAGACTATAATAATTAGAGTAAAATAAAATAATACTTTGGATTATTACTAAGCAAAATAAGAGTTACGTGAACACAGGCACTGTGACATACAGCACTCCAATAGTCATCAAATAGCCGGGGTGGCTACTAGTGATGGCTGGAGAGCAGATGGAGTGGATACTTTGGACAAAGGATGTTTATTCTTGAGTCAGGCAGTGCAAGACTTCACGGTGCTCTTCAGAATACGTACAGTTGCAAACTTAGGAATTATTTATTTCTGGAAATTCCCATTTTATGTTTTTCAATATTGACTGACCTCATGTAATTGAACCTGGAAAACGGACCATGGCTAAGAGGCCACTGACAGATCTTACATTCCAGTGACACTGATGACTGCCGAGGAACTCTCACGGTGTCACCTCCCTTGGTCCATAGGGCAGCGCTCTAGGAAACTCGACAGACGTCACTTTCGGTGTCTGACTGTGTCTGAACTCCAAATGACAAGCTTCCTAGTACATCCTCCATCAGATTTTCCCATGTCCCTGTCAGCCCAGTGTAGCTTGAGTTTCTGAGGCACAGTTGTCACCCGTCATCTGGTGTCTGAGGAAACAGTGGCCTCCTTTCTTCAAGCTCACCCCAGGATCAGTGGCCCGTGAGCTCTATGTGCTCCAGGTGTCTGGAGAATGTGCCTGTTTGGTGTTTCCCGGCAGGTGGTCAGTGAGGTAGGCATGGGTGGTGTTAGTTGTACGAGCCATGTTGGAACAGGCAGAACTAACCTGTTATGGGCAAAGTTACAAACAATAGATATTGACTGAGTCTGTGCCAAAGTGCCAAGATCTGATAAGGAGAATCCTTTTGTGTCCATGTACAGCCTTAAAGGCAGCGGAACAGAGGGAGATTTTAGAGATTGGCAGGTGGAGGCAGGCTTCAGGGAAGGAGAGCCAACGAATAGAATCCGGGAGGGAGAGCGATCTGGGTGGAGCGCCAACACGATGTGGCGGTGGTAGATTGCTAGACTGTGAGCCACTCTGGAGTGCACATCATGGCTGAGTGGAGCCTGTTCAGAGATCCAGCCACAGAGCATATCTTATGCTACTCGGAGAGAAATTTTGAGTGTGGTAATTATTTTTCCTGTGCTTACTTTGGGTTCAGCACTGAAGGCTCAGTCCTTACAGTGATTGCGTTACACAAAGGAAGATAAACTGTGAAGACATCTTGCTAAGATAGCGTGAGGGAACCACGGAGAAGCACTAACTGTCAACAACACACTCTCATGACCTAGAGGGTCAACAGTTCTGAGCTTGTGATACACAACCATGGGCTTTGGTAGAGAACATTCTGGAAGCTTTCCTGGGGGTCCACAGTGAAGATCTGATATACACGGTGCAGACAGAGAAACCCATCAGAAGATGCCAGGAAGAGTTCTGGACAAGGAGAGAGTTTTCACATCAGTCCTAGAAGTAAGTAGATGTTACATATTCCCATTTAAGATCATCTCAATGGGCTTTCCTTTCAAAGGCAGTACTAATTTTAAAAATACATTTAGTTCATTAAGTAGCCAACCACACAAGTAAGCAAGTCTCTCTCTGTGTCCACTTGCTATGGTTTGGGGATGAAGAGCTAGTCATTAGTTAATAGATGCTAAACACAAAAGTCCAATTATTTTTGTTGCATTGTGAAATATTGATGCTTACATGGATTTTGAATTAGACACATCTGAGTCCAAATTTCAAATTTATTTGCTTTCCAGTGTGTCATCCTGGGCAAATTACTTCAAGGTTCATGAACCTTGGTTTTTCATCTACAATATAGGAACAATAACATATATATATATATATATAGTTACAATATAATAACAATACAATATAATATTGTATTGTTCAATACAATAACTATATATTGTATTGAAGTGGGATTTAGATAAAACTGTATAACAGCGATCTTAGTAGACAGCCAACATACTGGAGACCTAACTGTTGTTACTGCCTGACCATTTAGCAAGTACCACACCCATCATCATACATACAATGATGTTCTGGGAGAATATCTATTACCAGTGGGGCTTCCACAATAATGCTAAGTGGGACTAGACCCTTGTCCTGTCCCATGCACAATCAAACTTGACATAGAAACAAACATTGCCTCTACTTGGTTCATGCTGTGAATGTTAGTTTGGGGACATAATAGGTTTCTCCACTTTACAATAACAAACTCAATTTAGCCTAGACCATGCAAAGTAATTTTAAATCCATGTTTCTTTCTTTTTTTTTTTTCCACCGAAGTCTGTGACATTTCTAAAATTGCTCTTGAAAAGCTTAAATGAGAATGTCAGGCCCAGAGTGCAAGCTTGTATTGTGTCTCAGGGGAAGCAAGTCTTTGCATGTGTGCCTGTGGATGCACGTGTGAACACATGCGCGTGGTTTGGGTGATTAGATCTAAGACATGTCTGAAAATAATTAGACCTGTTGAGTGTTCCGATTTCTAGCCCTGTGGTCCCTAAGCATCCACCTCAGGGCAACTGTTCCATTTGGTTCCCCCTTGCCCTTAGGAAAGACTTAGTCTTACTTGCTCTCGTCCCTACCCACCAGACTTGTCTCCGAAAACATCATCTCTACCCACAAAGCCAAAGGAGCCTCGTGGTAATTTCAACCAGAAACCGTGAAACTATTGATTTTTATAAAATGGTGTTAGGTTTCCATCAGAAGACTAAAGGGAATTGCCCACAAAACCTACGGTTTTTAATCAAGTGTTCTCAGCCCTCATCCATGAAAAGAACAAGAAAAAATGCCAGCATATAAAACTAAGCAGAACTGAATCAGAAGACTTCAGATACAGCATGAAGCACGGAGCTTCCATCCCCTCGTAAGGAGGCATCTCGCAGATTACTTGGCTCCGGCTGGACGTCAAGGAACAGAAAACGACAAAAGGAACTCCTCGAAGACCCTTGGCTTATTAAACAGCTTGCTGAACACAAGGGATGAAGTTTGAGGATCTGTGACTGCGCCAGGCACGGACCACCTAGTTAGCATCATGCCTGCCTTTGATTAGCTTGCCTGGGAGAAATAACCTCCTGTGCCCCGAGTAGCTGTGGCAGACAGAAATCCAAACATCACCCGTAGCAGTGAAGTCCTGGGCATCACTCTTTCCAGGAGGAGCCGACGGAGGACAAGGGGTGTGTAGGGCCGCAGTTTATTTTCTCAAGCTGGATGTGGAAGAACAAAGAGCAAGAAGCAGGTTTTGTTTTTCAGTAGACTCTGGCTTGGAGTCCTTTGGAAGAACTCGATGGAGTGATGGCATTCAAAGGAGGCTTAGGAGGTAGTGGAAGTCAGAGGCAGAGAATATTGAGTGGAATGAGCAGGAGAAAACCACAGCCGTGACAGCGTGGAGGCAGCGTCAGCTGTGGAGGCAGCATCAGCATCAGCTGTGGAGGCAGCATCAGCTGTGGAGGCAGCGTCAGCTGTGGAGGCAGCGTCAGCAATGGAGGCAGCATCAGCA
>NW_004949118.1:3652899-3653440 GCF_000317375.1 Microtus ochrogaster | reverse complement strand
GCAGCTGTGGAGGCAGCGTCAGCTGTGGAGGCAGCTGTGGAGGCAGCATCAGCTGTGGAGGCAGCTGTGGAGGCAGCGTCAGCTGTGGAGGCAGCGTCAGCTGTGGAGGCAGCAAGCTGGTGTGAAGACTAAAAAGTGACATTAGGCTCCTATTTTGCATGCCTGTCCATACACTTGGGCTTTATTCTATAAGTGTTATGAACCTACTATGTGCTAAGCGTCCATCAACCCCTGAAGACTAAAAGAAAAAAAACAAACCAGCCTTTCCTGAGGGGCATCACAGTCTAGTGGGGTGAAAGACAAGAGAGAAAAACTCTGCCGTCTAAACGAGAGCCCTCGGGGCTAGAGAGATGGCGCTGAATAAAGTGTTCGCTCTGTCAGCATCAGAACCTGAACTCAAGTCCATAACATCCATGGAGAAGCCAGGCATAGCAGTGCCTATAACTGCAGGAGTGGGCACAGCAGTGTGTGCCTGTAACCGCAGGAGTGGGTACAGCAGTGTGTGCCTGTAACCGCAGGAGTGGGCACAGCAGTGTGTGCC
>NW_004949118.1:3625882-3652799 GCF_000317375.1 Microtus ochrogaster | reverse complement strand
GTGCCTGTAACTGCAGGAGTGGGCACAGCAGTGTGTGCCTGTAACTGCAGCAGTGGGCACAGCAGTGTGTGCCTGTAACCGCAGGAGTGGGCACAACAGTGGATGCCTATCACTGCAGCAGTGGTGGCGGGGTGGTCAGAGAGGGGAGGATCCCAGGGCTCAAGAGCCAACCAGTCCAGCCCAAACAATGAGTTCCAGGCTCAGTACAGGATGCTGCCTCAAAGAATAACACAGAGACGCTATTGAGGAAGACATTTTGATGTCAACTTTGGTCTCCACAAGTACTTGCATGGGTGATACACAATGCACATGTGCAGACATATCACATGCACATTCATATTATACCACACACACAACACATATATGTATAATGCATACATACATATCACAAATGCATATGATACACATCCCTATAATGTGTATGTCAATGCATATAACACACACATACCAAACATGTAATGAATATAATACATGTACATGTATATAATATGTACATACATATAATAGACATACATGTTACACACAGAAACACATATTTTTAAGTTAAAACTCTAAAAATGAGAGCATTTAATGCAGAGAACCGCAGGAAACAGCATCCTTGGTCCTGTTCTTTCTCCTGACTGGCTTTGACTGGTTTTGGCTGAAGGACTAGGCTATGATAATAAAGAGAATTGTTTGTAGAAGAGGGCACTTGAACACAGGAATGCCTTGAAGATTAGATGAAATCAAGGGCTAAGGGAGCGAATTGAGGCATGGAGTGGGCATGAGACAGTTAATTAATGGAGAGAGAGAGAGAGAGAAAGAGAGAGAGAGAGAGAGAGGACAGAGACAGAGAGACAGAGATAGAGAGAGACAGAGACAGAGAGAGAGACAGAGACAGAGAGAGAGGAGAGACAGAGAGACAGAGAGAGGGCTGAATTAAGCTCACCTCTTGGAGAAGCTCCCAGTGTCTCTGCTTGTGGTACAAATCCCCCTCAGCTACTGTCAGGCTTCTGAGAGCAAAACATGTCCACACACACACACATGCACACACACACATGCACACATACACACATATGCACACATACAGACACGCACACACACATGCATACACACGCACACACACATGCACATATACACACAAATGCACACACACATGCACACATACACACAAATGCACACACACATGCACACATACACACATGCACACATACACACATGCACACACACATGCACACACACGCACACACACATGCACATACACACAGACACGCACACACATGCACACACACATGCACACATACACACAGACATGCACACGCATGCACACACACATGCACACATACACACACGCACACACATGCACACACATACACACATGCACACACATGCACACATACACACACGCACACACATGCACACACACATGCACACACACACACACACACTGAAATGTGGCACAATCGTGAAGAAGAGTGAAATGATGTCACTGACAGGAAGGTCAGAACTGGGGGATTCAGTACACTCTGGCATCTCCTCTCTTCTGTGATGTCTGGGTTGGGGCATGGAGACAAACAAGGGATCATCAGGGTTGTGGAAGAGTAGAGGGTGGGCATAAAGAAGGTGCAAATTTGATCCCCATGCGGTACTTGCGTGTGTAGAATTGTCATCATGGAACTCTGTACAATTAGCACACACTAATAAAAGGTAAGAAGGTAATCTCACTTGTGCAAGGTATAACCTCATAGCTCTGCATCCAAGCGTGCACAGACAATGGATGGAAACATAGGACTGGTAAGATGGATTACTGGGTAATCCATATATGGGCTTGCCAGTGACCTGCATTTCTTCCTGGAGTTCTCATTGCGGAAGGAGGAAACAGAGTGTCCTCTGGTCTCCACAGGCATGCTGTGGTGTGTGTGTATGCACGTGCCCATGCATGTACATGCACATACTCTCACACCCAGACATGTATACTCTACTAAGTAAGTAAATGTAAAAAAAAATAAAATAAAAAAAAATGAAAACATGTTCATGCCTAGTCTTGAACACCAAGGTTCCTAGCAGCCCCAACTGGAGTCAGCAGTGAGTCTATGAGTGGACTATGATGTCCAACAGGAGATTAACGAACAGCTTGCAATCTGACCACACAGACCGACATCCCTCAGCACTGAGGAAGACTGAACTGCTGCCGTGCGCGAGAGTGGGTGAATCTCAGAAGTTAAAGCCCACTACAGCAGCAACAACCAAACTAAACCCCAGATGTAAAAGCAAAAAATATAAAACTAATAAACAGAGACTAAGAAAACACACACCAGTACACATCGTGGAAGTCCGTGCCTATGGCAGTGTGGAAAAGGCAAAGAATCTCTGCGGTGAAGAAGAGAGAGTATAGGCGAGCTGTTTCAATTGGCCAGGGGGGGAGGGGACTTTGGGGAAGGGACCAGCGAGTGACAGGGAAGTTCTAACTTTAGCTGTGGGGTGACTTGCATAAAGAGTCATCAGGATTCACTGATGGTGACGATGGTGGGATGTTAAGCTTTGCAAACCACACTCGGATGAAGTTGGTTTTCTAAGAGCACATCAGATTGACCTCTTAACAAACTTACCCTCAAGTGCCCTGGCTGGGAGCAGGGCAGGACCAGAGGAGCCTTCAACAGAAGCTGAAGCCTTGCGGGGTAACTCCTGAGCTTAGCAGTGTGGGTTAGGACCCAAATCACCACCTCCCTCAAACTGTCCACTGAAGCCCTCAGCTCTAATATCTCAGCAGGGGGCTGTGTCTGGTCCCGAAGTCTTTAAGAAGGTACTTTGTTACAAGAATACCCGACACATACTGCCCTCAGCCTATTTGACAGATGTCTTGGAAAGATGTTAGGACACAAGGTGACACCACCAGAGATGAGCGTACAGAAGGCAGGTTATACAGGCACACAGGAGGACACCTACAAAACCAGGATGAGGTCTCTGACGAAGCCTACCATACCTGGACCTGAATCTTGAACTTTGGCCTCTGCAACTGTGGAAATAATTTCTGTTGTTTAAGCCACCTGATCTGCTTCTCATTAGGGTATCCTTCATAAATGAGTGTGGTGTGGATGAGAACGGTTAACAGGCCAGCTGAGATAATAGGAAGTTAGACCAGGGTTCCTGAAAATTAGCTTCTTAGCGGACCTCAACGAGAGGGCTATGTGCACGATCGCAGCTGCATCCTTTATGTGGGCGCTTTAAGAGGCACAGGTGCCGAGAAATGCAGATGAGGTGAATCTCAAGAGCAGGAGGGAAGCCCAGATGCCATGCCAACAGCACCTGCCTTTGTCCCAGGGGGGCATCTAAGTGAAGCTTGCGTCTCTAGACAAAACCCTGGAGAAACTACAGCCTCCTTCCCACTTCACCGTCTGCGCTTATCTTCTTGGGAACTAGTGGAAGGCGGGGTCCCTCTGGGAACCCACGCCCCTCGTCACACGGATTGCAAGCCCTACCTCGGATGAAGCAGAGAAGACAATGAACACTACTGGATTGAAGGTGTCGCGCTTGAGACAAACGAGGATATCCCTGAGCCTGACAGCCAGCGCACTAAGCCCTATAATGTCAGACGCGTTGGGAAATGCTGAAGATGTCTTAGAGGCTCACACAGGCGCACTGAAGCAGTTAAAAAAAAAAGCACTGTATTTGAAAGCTCTGAAACAATGTTTTCAAGTTCACATAATCAAAACCCTCTTCTGTCTCTTTCGTTTCCTGTGTAGGAATTTATGAAATTACAGGGACACAGGCCAGGAAGAGCTACGGAGAATGGGAGACGTTGATTTGATGGCTGTTGTCTGGAATGAAGAAGATCCTGGTGCATTGATGTCACACATGTGAAAATGAACGAAGATAGGCTTCCCGCTCACTTCATATTGGAGCAGTAATCTTGTATCTCTTAAACTAGGGAGGCACATTCAAATGGAGATGGAGTTTCCATTAACACTCGTAGGGTTAATTTTGCACAGCAGAAATTTCCAATTTATATTCATGATGTGTCCATTTGCAGATGCCCCTGTGATCCTGTGGAAAAGCAGTCAGGTGCAGGCAAGATAACCAGCTCTGGGCAGCACTCTGGGCAGCGCTAGCCACCCCAACTCCCCGGCTGGCTTGCAGACGGAAGATGGAGCCTGGTTGCGCTCTCTTCGCTGACACTAAAGGTCACATTTCTAGGAATAACGTTAAGGTCAAACCAAAGACCATTAGAAGGGATATTGATCTCCGTAGTAAGTCCTTGCTCAGCACGGCTAAGGCCCTGGCTTTGATCTTCTGCACTTAAAAAGCACAAGCAATGTAAAGTGTTAGAATTATAGTCCTTGGGATATAACAGACATTATTTCTCTTTGTTCTTTTTAAGATGGACTTTTGTTGTGTTGATGGGGAAGCTCTGTTAACCAATCACGCCTAGTTAAGGCGTGGCGACCTGGAACCCAGGAAGAAAACTGGGAGGGACCAGGTGCAGGCTCTTGCTGCGCAGCACACAGAGGAAGTTGGACTCCGCATTCTTGCGCCGTGAGTTTCCCATTGTAACCATTAAAAATATAATTGTTATCCTTAAGCTGGCCTGGCTATTTCCCATATTGAACTCATTGGCAAAACCTGGCTCCCAACTCTGGCTAGCCGAGGCTATGCCACATTCATTTGGGCATAGACTGTCCCAGCTTGGCACCCAGCTCCGACCCCCATAGCCATCCCCGGGCACTCCTGCCTCTGCCTCCTTCAGCAAATCCTACCGGCGTGCGCCACCATTGTGTAGCCCCATCTGGTTTTCAATTTTCCATCCTCCCGGCTCTACCTCCAATTCTGGGAAGACAGGCATGTCCCTTGCTGGCTCATAATTTCTTAAAGAATGGCAGAACCTTTTTTGTCCCAAGCCATTGTCAAAATACTAAAAGCATGAACAGCATACATAACCAGCGTGCTGGTTCTAGCGTTTTGGTTTTCTTTTCTTCTTAGTTGAAAATACGTTTCCATACGATATATTCTGATCATGGTTTCCACTCCCCTGTTTTATGAATAAGAAGGGGACACATTTCCATCTGTGGAAGGTGTTAGCAATGTCACCTTGTTGAGAGGAAGGATCTTCAAGTTACTCCATGGTTTACTTGTATTTGAATTTCTAAATGATTTTTATTGATTTTAATGAATGTATGGATGTGGATAGCTGCTTGCCTGTATGTGCACAGTGTGTGTGTGTGTGTGTGTGTGTGTGTGTGTGTGTGTGTGTGTGTGCATGAAGGCCAGAGATGGCAGGGATCCCTTGGAACTGAAATTACAGACAGTTATGAGGCATCATGTGGGCGCTGAGAACTGAACCTGGGGCCTCAAAGGAGGAGCAGGGGCTCTTAACTACCAAACCATCCCCCCAGCTCATGTATTTGTATTTTTAATCTTAAGATTTATTCATTACACTCATTAATTAGATCCCATGGTGGCTTCGGAAAACACAAGTTTATGAAATCAATAAAGGAGCAAGGTTGTATTGACTAGAATACAAATGTTTCATAAAAGTTCAAACGTAAATTCTTAAAGTCCCTTTCTTTCTTGCATCTACCTATGTCTGTGTTTACATAGCTGAACTGAAAATCAGCAAAATTTGGTGTTCAAGGCTACAGGCACCTGGTATTGCACTCAACTATTCCCAGCTAGCCTAGGACTAAGCCAGGTGAACCCCTGAGTGTGAGAGAGTTTATTAGGAAATTCAAGAAGAACTATCGCTGTTGAAGGTTGGCTCTGTGCTTATGACTGACCCTGATGTTGCTATGGACCTTAGACCACTTCCGAGCCAGCTCAATGCGGGGAGTGGAAAGAAACCAGGGGAGGAAGCTCCTCACAGTCCGGTGCTCCAGGGATGGATTCTGAAGAGCTAGACGGCTTCCCCTCTGCCCACGAAGATGGCGCTGCGCCTAAGCCCGCAAGAGCACAGGGGCATTTGATTTGATGTTGCACAACAGACTCAAAACCCGTTTTTTAAAAACGTGGCCTGAGAGATGGCTTGGTGATGAAGAACAGTTCTTGCACTTACAGGGGACCAGGGTTCAGTTCCCAGTATGGACATGGTGGTTCATAACCACCTGACTCCCGTTCTAGTGATCTGATGCCCTCTTCTGATTTCTGCTAGCATCACATATATGTGTGCAGTGCATACATTCATATAGGGCAAAGCGTTCATGCCCATAAGATAAATAACAAAAGCTAAAAAATAGTTGCTGTCATTCTATCTAATCCCTTAAAATAGCTGGGAGGATTGGCTCCTTTTCGATGCTACTACGGTGACCCAAAGAAGGAAGAACAATTAGCAGTTTGGCCTTGGTTCTGGTTATAAAACTGGAGTTTTCAAAGGGCTCATTAACTTTCTAAAAAATGCTTATTACTATATTGCCTGCGCTGAAATGTTTATAATTACAGTTACTCTTTTGCCATCTCTGGTTGTTAAAGTGTCATGCCACTACTGCAGGCAATCCATTTCAGAGCCGCCCTGAGTCCTCACTGGAACAACCCTGGTGCTTTGAAAGAATGTCACGGTTGATAAGCATTGTGCAGGCCTCTGTGTGTTCTGAAGATTCCCCTCTCCACCCTGAGGACTGCACACCCAAGGAAGTCCAGCTCCCCTCACCCACAATTCTTATTCCATCTATCTGGACATGATACCTAATAATACACTTATTTGAGACAGACTTCACTAGAATAAACTAAAACACATTTAAAAAAAGGAAAGGAAGAAAGGATATGTTTGGCTGCCTCACAGGAGGGAAAAATTCCTCAAATATTCCAGCAATTACCCTCACCAACTTTGAGGAGATCAGTTTTTAAAAACTGGAGACTTATATGTTAATGAGACACAAATCTATGTAAATTATATGGCTGCATAATTAGCACCTTGAGATTCTTTTGGTAACTTTCTCTTAAAATGTAGCTATAAGCCTGGCAGTTCTCAACCTGCCTGCAGGGAAGGGTGCTTGCCAATTAGGGTGTTTTTTCCCCTAACTCAATTATTGAGAGCTCAGTTGATTTGAACAGCCTGTGGGTAAAAAAGACAAAAAAATGGTAATGTCCTCATTAGGCAGTAATATGTTCATGCATGGAATAATTTAACAAGAATTCACACAGATGAAGGAGAGAGACGAGGGATGAACCCTACAGTGCCGTGACTCTTCCGTGGACCTCTGTACTAGGTCATCAGAGCGACCAAGGAGTTTTGGCGTCTATATATTGATCTTAATCCAAAATGGTGTCATTTTAATTCCAAATGTAGCACTCATTTGCATCAATAGTGACTCAAGAAAAACTGCTTCCTATCTGTGAAGTGGATTCTTTTTGTTTTTTGGGTTTTTTTTTTGAGATTTTATTTTTTTTTAAATTTTTCTGTCATTTTTTAAATTGATTTTATTGAGCTCTACATTTTTTCTCTGATCCCCTCCCTGCCTCTCCCCTCCTCTTAAATCTTCTCCCATGGTCCCCATGTTCCAAATTTACTCAGGAGATCTTGTCTTTTACTACTTGCCATGTAGATTAGATCCATGTATGTTTCTCTTATGGTCCTCATTGTTGTCTAGGTTCTCTGGAAGTATGATTTGTAGGGTGATTTTCTTTGTTTTATGTTTAAAAATGGCTTATGAGTGAGTACATATGATAATTGTCTGTCTGAGTCTAGGTTATCTCTCAATATGATGTTTTCTTCGGTCGAGGGTCATTTAGGTTGTTTCCAGGTTCTGGCTATGACAAACAATGCTGAATTGAGCATCTTTTGGATATATACCCAAAAGTGGTATTGCTGGGTCTTGAGGAAGGTTGTTTTCCTAATTTTCTGAGAAATCACCATACGGATATCCAAAGGGGCTGAACCAGCTTGTATTCCAACTAGCAATGGAGGACTGTTCCCTTTACCCCACAACCTCTCCAGCATAAGTTGTCATCAGTGTTTTTGATCTTGGTCATTCTTAGAGGTGTAAGATGGGATCTATAAAGTCGATTCTTGAGAATGCCGGCCTTTGTGTTGTAACTCTGCCAGATGTGCTTCCAGAACAAGGTATCTCAATTCTGACCTTGAGTAACCAAAAGAGATACCAAATTTTCCCAAATATTGTTTGTCAAGATGCAGGCTTTCTTTTGGGATCATATGTTCCTTAGCTACTTTTGGAAGTTATAAAAATTCACATAACTGATTTTCAGGTTTAACTAGCTGTCAACTGGGAATAATTGCAGAACCAAAGCTCTTGAAATTAAAAGTCTCCTTGAATTGGCCAGTTGGGTTTCAAGTTACGACATCCTGTGAAAGATTGCAGGTTAATTAGAAGCTCACCTGGAAGAAATCCGAGCATTCAGAGGACACAGTTAATCCAGCTTTCAAAGACTATGAAACAATGGCAAGGCACTCAGAAGGGAACACAAAGTAAACGATCCTGAATCGACTCTGTTATCCTTTAGTAACATAGTCCTGGTTCTTTTCCAGTTGTCACCGTTGTCTTTTTCATGTTTAGGATGAAAAGAGAAGACAATCGTGGAAAACACACTCAATTAGCTAAATTAAAATCTTGACACCTGTCTCATAGCAGAAGCCTATGCTCGCCCAGCATCGGGGCAGCAGCTGCCAACACCTGCCTCAGAACAGACAATCCGAGAACAAATGCTGCCCTTTATTGTTTGGTTCCCCTTGACTGTCTGTCTATTTGTCTGTCTGTCTATCTAATCTATCTATCTATCTATCTATCTATCTATCTATCTATCTATCTATCTATCTACCAATTATCTATCTAATTTATCAATTATCGATCCAATCTCTCAATTATCTATCTATCAATCATTTAATATTCATCCATCCATTAATCATAGGCTTTATTTAATCCTAAAAGCTCAGGGAAAAGGGAAAAATATATTTATGAAGGAAATGGAGTCTACCCAACAATCCTTTAACAATATTTTTTAGATCAGTATTTCTTTTAAAAGCCATGTAAGCAAATCTGAAGCACTCAGAATCAACTGATCAAATTTAAGAAGTATAGAGGAGGCTTCCATTGAAAGTGGTAGAAGGAAAATAGAGGCCACTGTCTTTTGCTCAGCGTTCCCTGAAAACTTACCCAAAAGCTATTTTGAAAAGCATACACAGGAGCCTGGAAATAGTAAAGCATACTGAGAAGAAAGAAGCAGTTGTCTGCCTTTTGGCTTTCTGTCACTATGACAAACTCCTGGAAAGAATCAACTTCAAAGAATGAAGGGAGTATTTGGGTTTATAGTTTCAATCCCTTGGTAACTTTGTGCCTATACTATCATAGAATATGGGTGTGAACACATGGCAGAGAACATTTCTCAAGTGGAGTCCAGAAAGAGGAAGGGGTTGAACCATAACATCTCCTTCAAAGGCACATGCCCAATGACCTAACTGCTTTCTTTAGGCCGCTTCTATTAGGGTTCCACTACTTCTCAGTGATTCTACAGCCTAGAGACCAAGCCTTCCGCACATTGGCTTTTGGGAGACAGTTGGGTCTAATCTGTAACGGGATGGGATTTGGTTGAAGGAGAGCAGATTACAGCTCAAGAAGTAACAAACTGTCACGATTGACTCGAGGCCAGCTGAGAACATGTGGTTGAATTCATCCTTAAAACTCTTCTCAGACACACAGAGAGTTGTTCACTAGCTGGATTAGAACCTTGCCTGGCATCCAGAAGACATTATGGTAAAATTCTGACGGCTGATCATTCAACTATTGATTTAACAGTCTCAAAAACGATGAATGATGTGGAGAGCAGATAATAGCACTAATTTGGGGATCCCCATGAGGTAACTGTTGTGGAATATTATTTTAACTATGTAAAGAAGTGTTCTATCTGTTTACACTATGGAATATTACTTTAACTGTGTAAAGCTGTGTTACATTTCTTTACGCTGCATTTGTTCAATGATGCAAGGATGTGTGTTTAATTATGTAAGGGTGTGTTGCATCTGTTTCCCCTTGCCTGCCCAAGGCACCTGATAGGTCTAATAAGAAGCTTAATGGCCAATAGCTAGGCAGGAGAAAGGATGGGCGGACCTGGCAAGCGGAATCAGCAGGAGAAGAAATCCAGGCAAGAGAAAGGAGAAGAGAGCGACACACCCAGGGCCAGAAGCCAGGCAGCTGCCAGTCAGAAGCAGTGAAAGTAAGAAATACAGAAGAAAGAAAGGTAAAGAGCCTAGGAAAAATATAGATGAAGAGAAACAGGCTAAGTTGTGAGAGCTAGCAAAAAACAAGCATAAGATAAGGCCAAGAATTCACAACTAATCTTAAGTCTCTGTGTCACAATTTGGGAGCTGGTTGGTGGGTCAAATAGAAAGCCAGGTATAGCTAAGATTTGTAAACCCTGATAGGAACTGTTTGCTTGTTTGTTTATTTGTTTCTGAATGATATGGAAAGCCACTGAGGCATGTTAAGCAAAGGAACAAAGTGATGTGACTTATTTTATTTCTATGTAGTAAATGGTGAGATAAGGGGAGGGGGCATAGTCCATCTGCGGGACAAGGGGACATAGATATGAACACTTTGAATAAAGTTTGTTCCTCATTAAATAAAGGTTGGGATAAAATGTGTTTGGAAATCAATGTGTTGACAACTTAAAATATAGAGAAACACATGCACATACACTCACACATCCAAGAATGTGGTGAGATAAACCGGACAGAATTGACGAAGGTATGATTAATTTGGAAATTGCTATGACAACCAAACAATAGAGACAATAACCCTGTTAAAAGGTGAAATCCATAAAGAACTGATCCAAGAAACTAAAAAAATGTGGGTGAGCCCCTCAGCTAGGAAGAATATGAAAAATAAAGAAGAAATTGAAAAGCCACCTTAAAATTCTGAGAGAGTAAAAACAAAATAAACTCAGGTCAAAAGTCCAAAGTACAGAGCAAGGAAGCAATAGAACGCTTTAAACAAACTAAAAACAAAACAAAATAATACTTGTGAGTTCCCTTGACAGAGGACAGTCTGGCATCAAGCTTTGAACTAGGACAATGAGAAATCCTGAGGAAATAAAATGTCATTAAAGAAAGCCAACAACTTATTAAAAAACAAGCAAACATCCTAAGCAAAACGTTTGCAATGAAACAAATGCAGATTGTACCCAAACGCATTAAAAGATTCGCCTTTCTCTTCAAATTCTTTTGTCAGTGTATTATTTTTTAAAATTTGCATTGTGAATGCAGTACTGGGTTACCTCAGGGCATTTTTATATAAATAGTTATTGTATGCTGAGCAAAAGAGAAAATAGGAAAAAAAAGAACAAAAATGTGAACTTTTTTTCACTCAGCATAAAATGCAGTTGGTTAAAACAATGAAAATTATTGATTAATTTGTAATTTCCCTGAAGTATGAAAGAGGGAAGTTCTTAGACCTAGAGAATGGGATGTCCAGGGGTCCACTCTTGACCTCGAATGAGGCCATCTTGGATCATAACACCATGATGGCTTCCGATGCTGGAAGACAAAGCAGCTGTTATCATTTCTATTTTGAAAAGGCCGAGAGTATTGCTTATTTTTAATAAACTGAAACTTTAAAGCCAGGCGGTGGTGGTGGCACACACCTTTAATCCCAAAGCTTGTGAGGCAGAGGCAGGCGAATCTCTGTGAGTTTGAGGGCAGCCTCGTTTACAGAGTGAGTTCCAAGATAACCAGGACTGCTTCTCAGAGAAACCCTGTCTCAAAGAACAAAAAAAC
Source organism: Microtus ochrogaster (assembly GCF_000317375.1). Lineage (NCBI taxonomy): Eukaryota > Metazoa > Chordata > Mammalia > Rodentia > Cricetidae > Microtus > Microtus ochrogaster. Next base: position 3,641,107 of record NW_004949118.1, on the reverse strand, counting down.
AAAACAAAACAGAAAATAAAACAGAAAACAAAACAAAACAACAACAACAAACTGAAACTTTAATACATATAAAACAATACAGGGTAAATTGAAAAAAACAAAAATGTGTCAATATTAGATGTAAATTATTCTAATATATGAAGTGTTATTGGGTATTAAAATATCAACATTACATGCATGTTAGTCTCACATAAAGTATTAGGCAAAGCTGACAGAGGAAGGAGTTATAAAAATAAACAAAATTTGAGCCATTAGTAGGGTAATCTTGAGAACATTTTAGTAGCTCTGTCCTCGACTATTTCCAAGCGTGATCTCAGCAGTGAGTGACCCAGAGAAGCGTTGCTGAGTGGAGCGGAAAGCCAAGCAAATGTTCCCTGCTGCAGGAACCCTTCCGTTATTCAGTCCAGTTGTGGAATGGGAGCAGATCGGACTCCACGTGGCATGGGTGAACGCCATCGCCTTCAGATGCCTCTCTCTGTCATCTGGGAAGAGGTGTTCTCAACAGCCCTGGGTTTGTCCTGGAAACAGTGACAACAGCAATGTCATCCCCAGGAAACTGTTGAGCATCTGAGTCATCTTTGACTTAATTATTGAAGATAGAAGGAATTTCCTCTGAAGTATGAGTGTCAGCATTTTCAGCATTGTTGCTGCCATTCTCCTGAAGGTGTTCGGGACTGACTACCTTGGCAAGAGACACAAGTACTCCAGCATTCATGGGAGCCAAGTTGGCTCGGAGCGATCTCAGTTTGCAGACCATTGCCTGGTATGACGTCATGAAATTAGTGATTTTGGATTTAGCATTCTGTCCTTCTCTGCTTCCTAGAGAATCTGGGGTTCCCTCTAAAGTTCATAATTTCTTTAAGAATGGACCCAGAAAGGGACTCTAGAACAATTATATCACAGTTTGAGAGAAAGAAACAACAAGATGCGCAGGCTGTAAGCATTAGCAGCTGTTATGTGAGACAGAAGGAGAAAGCCAGGCCTATTTGAATTCCGGTTCAAGATAGTTGGCGTGTTCAGCGATGGAGATCTGGAAGGCAGCTACAGATGGAAGAGGAGTCGGGATTCAGGGAGAGCAAGGAAGCCAGAGTGTGAGAGAAAGCATTAGTCTGGCCACGATCCAAACAAAGATATAAAGAGAAGGAAGTGGAAAGCAAGCTTTGTGGCAGGCTGCCATCTGATAAGACGGCACCGGGGTCTTGTGTCCTAGGATTGAGGACTATACCAGGTTACCACGTGCGGTTAGAAACAGAGGCGTGTCATGAAAGAGAAGTCCTCAGAGTAAGGGCGTCTTGGTGAGCTGAGGAGCCCAACCACCGAGGTCCTGAGTACACAGCCCTTTGTCTGACATTTTCACAGCACCCATCTTGGAGAGCGCCGCTGTGTGTCTTGTGACATGAAGCTCAGGAGAGGAAAGGTTTCCAGTCTTAGAAGAGTCAGGAATCGGGCTTACAAAAGGCTGCCGTTGAACCTTGTTTTCATAACGTGCTAAGGATGTGAGTCAGGCTTCTATTCCAGCTGCACGCAATTGCTGATTGGAGGCAGAGGACTCGTGTGTGCGCGTGTCTGTGTCTGTGTCTGTGTCTGTGTGTATATGTGTCTCTGTGTTGTCTCTCTCCCTCTCTCTGTCTCTTTCTGTGCATCCCTGTGCCTCTGTCTCTCTGTCTCTGTCTCTGTCTCTCTCTCTGTGTATGTCCCTGTCTCTCTCCCTCTCTCTGTCTCTTTCTGTGCATCCCTGTGCCTCTGTCTCTCTCTGACTCTCTGTATCTCTGTGTATTTCTGTCTCCCTCTCTCTGTCTGCCTTTCTTTCTCCATCGCTATACATACACACTATCCCCTATTTGAATACGAGTGGCCGAAACTGTTGAGAGACTCTGAGCGCTGGTATAAGAACATCCTTCTTAAGATCACATTTATCACAAATTATTTCCAAGCTAAAAGGCAATTTACTGCCAGCTTGTGGCCTGGTTCAAGCGTTTTCAAGCCATGCAGTAAATAGATTTGGACCTTGAGGGAAGACAGCGTCAAAGGTTGTCATTCTTCAGTCACCGCAGAGCACAGCTTAATGTCACCAGAGACCCTTCAACCCCATCTCTCATTCCCACACAAAGTAAGAAAACAGGGCTTCCTGAGGCCTACCAGCCTGCCACACACACAGGCTGGTTAGGACTGGACATCCAAAGCCTACCTGAACAACAACAACCCCTGGATCTGTTTCCTAAACACATGGGCAATAATGGTTGACCTCAAGGTCAGCAGTGTTTAATAACCGTACACTAAAAAAGATGCCAGGATGGGAGTTTGGAGACAGGGTCTCGCTATGGTGCCCTGTCTGACATAAAACATGTGGTCCTCCTGCCTCAACTACCAGAGAGGGGTACAGAGTAAAAACATCATGCCCAACTTAAAACAAAATTTAAAGACAGTTTTCTTCATAAGACCTGTGATCAATGGTTTTTAAATAACGGAAACAGAATATTTTTATAATTGAGGAAAAACGTGGGATTTGGTCTAGAAGCCCCAAATTACCCAGCTGATTGTGGCAAGGTGCTGGAATGTTCTAGACTTAGGAATGTCTTATTTTCACTGCTGAACTGCAGCAAATGAAGCTTAGAATCTATGCTGTGAAGAACCCCCAGTCACAGGACAGACAGCTCTTGCAATCTGTCTGGTGACTTGCCTGGACACCTCTCCTCTGTTACTGACTAGCGTCACTAATGGGAGTTGATGCCACTTTGACACTTGAAGCCTTGGCGGAATTTAGCTATGCCTGTCTCCTAGAGAATGGTAGCTTCTAGCAGGGCCATGCTAAGGTTGGCTGAAATCTACACTGTGGTGATATGCGGACGTCGCTAGGTTTCCCATCTTCCGTGATCTCAGGGCCGTGAAGTTTAGGGTAACCAGTATCTAAGTTCTTACATCACTGTTTGGCCTTGACTACTCCACAAAAGGGACTGTGTTCTAGAACTGATCAGCAGCTAAAGAAACGGTTATCGAGTGCATCCTACTTCAGAGAAAACTTCTTGTCCTCTTTCACTTTCTCCTAACTTAGCTGTCTAGTAGGTTCATTGGTCGGTTGGTAGACATCAGCTTATCTGGCTCCTGACTTGGGGTATGAGGATGCGGTCAGTACAGCAATACTTTATAAAACCATAAGATTGAACTTGCTTGCTGCTAAATGTCTATTTTCTTTTTTTAACATTGGGCACTTATTCATTCATAATTCCATGTCATTTCCATATATATTTCACAAAATGTAGTTCCAGAAATTTCTTGATGGATGGGAGTAACATGGATGATATTTTTACCTTTGTTGAAAGAACCATTTGATGGTGAGACACCTGATGCAACCCCAATTCTCACTTTTCTGGAGGCTCACAGAGTATCTTATCTAAGGTGTATGTTAGCCTGTGGGAATGAACACTGACCCAGGAACGAGACTGGACTCTGTGCCCAACCTGATGTCCCATGTGTGACAGTTGTTCCGACCCTGACAAAGAGGGACGTTTTAGAAGTATGCCAGCCTGACATACATGGACGCTTGGCACCCACTTCCAGCCATCATCCAGCCCTGTTTAGTGAAACACACATGAGAATGAAAACCGGTGTCTACGTAGAAGACCCTGGGATGAGCTGACCATTCCCTGGGTCTGAAAAGTGAGATCAAAACAGTCTTTTCCCTAAATCTAAAATTCCTGTGTTCTCTTGCTTTTGGGAGTTTACTCTCTATACAGAAAGAGGTCTGGTTCCTTGAAGGTCCCTATTCCTGAGACACTAAACAACGGAATCTTTATGTACCTGTCTGGAGAGAGACATCCTGTACCTTGGTAGGTGTGTGTTTAAGAACAGCAAAAGCATGCTTGCTGAGCATGGAAGGGAGAACAGACTGGTGCAGGCTGCAGACATGGCAGCTGTTGGTACCTCCTGAGAAGGGTGTGGTGGTCTAAGAAACGAATAGGAATTTGGAGACTCCCCAGATCCAAGTCGTTAACAGTTGGGGTTCCAATTCAAACCAGAAAGAGAGAAGGGGCTATTTGTAATCCTGATTTTTGTATCATTTCCTTTTTCGGTTTAATAAGATCCATATGGAAGCCAACATACAAAGCAATAAGGAGATTTTTAAAAAACAAACCTATATCTCAAGCCATCTGCCACCCACTGGATTTATGAAAGCCGCTGTTTCCAAATGCTGCAGCCGAGGTTCTGGCAGCTCTGTGTTCGCTTCCATTGCTCCGTTTTCGTTTAGAAATATGCTCTGGGCCGAACGCGATTGTCTTCCACACAAATGGAAGACTTGAAAGCGACCCGCCAGCCATGATTTCCTTTAAGGTCTCAGGCAACACAAACAAATGAAAAATCAAAGCGCTGGCGTCCGCAGGAGTCCCTATAGGGGGCCCCTGGCATCCTTGCCTGTGCCTGTCTACAGTGGCGAAGTGACTTCCATCGGATTCACAATTCAGTCTCCCTCTTCAGGGAAACGGATGATAAAAACTCGAGGCTGTCTCTCTTGTAACCAACACTCTTTCTGTCTTAGACATTAGCTCTGTCTCTCACCAATTAAGCCTTTACTTTTCGGTTCAGGATTTGGGCAGATAAGGATTCTGAGAGGTGCCCGAGAGGAATCTGGTCTCCTGCTAATACGGCCCCTACTACCATCGTAATCCTCGGTAGAAATTCTTTGATTGGGAATGGTTCCATTTAATTAGGATAGATTTTGTCTAAAATAACTTCTGCTCAATTTATTTTTCTTCTTTCTTCCTTGCTTCTCTGAAAGGAAAGCTAATTCATCTGGAGGTTTCTTTTCTGGGCCGGTCTCCGCCCGTTTATGCAAATCGACCGGTCTTTCTTCAGTCTTTTTTCCTTTTTTGAAATTTTTTCAAAGAAGGATGAAACATATCATGCTGAGGGAAAAAAAACTTTACAAAGCATCTCCAAGAATCTGACAGTTTTTGCTCCAAGTTTCTAAATTATGTTTCAAAAATCTTAGGACATTTTTCCCCCTATTGGAGATCTCGGTACCTCTATCTTTGCTTGAGCAGCAGATTTAAAATGTCAACTCCAGTGAGTTCCGTCTTAAGTAAAGGATTCTAACTTAATACGGAGTCTTTCAAATCTTTCCATCTTTCCACCCAGACCACGGCGCTCTCTTGACCCACTCTAGATGCCGGTCAATCTTTCCCGGGACTCAATCTTTCCCGGGACTCTTCATGCAGCTGTTGACCTTGGAAGACTCTTCCAACTCCTGTTACCCTTTAGCCGGCTGCAATTCAGAAGTCATTAGGACTTTGTTCAATTGTTAACGTCGGCTACTGGTGTGTATTTATTACATAGAAAGCAAATATACTGTCATCAATAGACCAAATACACCACCGGCAACAAGGCAAACACACCATCACCCTCAGACCAGCGCCAGGCCAAATACATCGACAGCAGACCAAATACACCTTCACATCAATAGACCTTTCCTGACTCCAGCTAAGCAGTTCAGAATTTAAAAGGGGCCCAAATCAGTGCACCCTTCTAGAATGCATGCCATTTTCTCACATGTAATTTGTACCCTAGGTCTTTGGCTAGCCATAGGATGACACACCCCTAGCCCCCTCCATACATGAAGAAGACAAGGAAGACCAAGGTTGGAAAATGTAAGAATAAAATAGCATAGAAAACCAAATGACCAATGTCCAAGAAGTCAGAGAATCACCAGGGGGAAAAAAAAGACAGTAAATTCTGTGACACAAAGAGCCCATATTGAGAACAGGCTAAAATGTTGGGGACTCACTCATCAAGGCTGGATGGTGAGAGGGAGGTGAGCGAGAAACAGGCTCCCAGCTGGTCCCCATAAGACGTTGGCACCGTTTTTGCTGTGCTTGAAAAGTCCGCACGTGGTCGATAAGTTCCTTCTTTTCCACCTGTTTTATCAGACGACAAACTTGCAGGGCTTGTTCTTCTGTGTGCTGTAGGATGGAGCTACCAAGAGACTCCAAGAGGCTGAGGAAACACCCTCGTTTGGAAGACGTCTAAAGAAAGAGTGCATCGGAGTCGATGAGAAGAACAGGGAGGACGAGGTAGCCGAAGAGTACACCTCTGATATTAATTTTTATGCTAAAAGAAAACTAGGCACCTGCCGATCCTAGGGGCTGTTCCCGAGAAATGACCCTTTCCTTTCCTAGGTGCTCTTGTGTGGCCTCTGTTCCATCTGTGTCATTATTTTTCATAATTGGAATGCTTCCCAATGGTTTTTTTTTTTGGCCTGAGGTAATAGAAATGGCTTGCTTTCTGGATTCTCTTGTGGTCTTGGGGCCAATTCCACTTCCCTTTGCGGCGTACGCACACGAAAGGCAATGTTGATTGAGAGCATGATTCACATTACAAATATTTATTCTGTGTACTTCAGAAATGTTCTGTGAGCAAATCAAGCAGGCCAGAGCTAGCGGGAGTTCCTCTATCTCCTTCCTTTCTCTTGCAGGGCTGTCCGTGCTACCCCAATGTCTTGTAGTAGTTACTTTTCTATTGCTGTGGTAAAATATGACCACATGATTTATACAAGAAACCGTTTAATTCAGATTACAGTTGTAGAGGACTTGGAGTCTGTAATGGTGGAGTGGGGGCAAGGCAACAGGAACAGCTGGGAGCTCACACCGCATGCAGAAGGCAGAGAGCACACTGGGATGGTGGGAATAGTTTGAGACCTCACAGCCTACCCTAGTGATATCTCCTCCACATCCATGTCTTCCTGGGGGCCAGTGTCATTCAAACCAGCACACGTCTGTATAGAAGACAGAAATGAGCAGGAGGCCTTGCCTCTGAGCTGCCTCAATTTCTCTTGGAGGTGTGATTCTAGAGAAAGTAGGTCTCAGGGTTATTGGAGGTGTGATTCTAGAGATGCGATTTTGGGTCTAGTGGAGGTGTGATTCTAGAGACGGGATCTCGGGTCTATTGGAGGTGTGACTATAGAGATAGGGTCTCATGTCTATTGGGGGTGTGATTCTAGAGACAGGATTTCAGGTCTATTGGAGATGTGACAATAGAGACGGGATCTCAGGTCTATTGGAGGTGTGACTATAGAGACAGGGTCTCATGTCTATTAAAGGTGTGATTCCAGAGGGAGTGGATTGCAGGTCTATTGGAGGTATGATTCTAGACACAGGATCTCATGTCTATTGGAGGTGTGATTCCAGAGGTCTTGTGGTTATTGCTGTGATCTTATGTCCTCCTGTGCTGACACCCCATTCTTCCTTCAAAGTTAAAACCTGTCCACTTTTAAAAGAAAAAGAAAAAAAAAGAATTGAAAAATATATTTGGGACATACGTGTTCTTCAGAGCTGAATTGGGTCTAAGGCTGAAAAAGGACTTAAGCAAGAGTCCTTTGTCTCTGGCAAAGCTTAAACCACACCTTCTATGGACACATAGTATCAAAGGCTGGGCCCCATAGAGCTGTGACCATGTCATTCCTGTATACAGCAGTGCATTGAATCCTCTCAGGGACTCGGGAGGATGCTGTCATTACCAGCCTGGCTTTGCAGATGAGGAAACTGGGCATTCTTAAGATAAAACCCCAAGCCAGCCCTGTCGGTGGTAGATCTCCAAATTTGAATCAAACAGTGAGGTATCAGCACTCCTGGCTGCTGTTTAGCCATGCCGGCAATTGGACGATTTTCATTGCTTTAAGTTACGCTCTTGCTGGTTGGCCTGACTGTAGCAGGCATTTTTTTTCTTTTTTCTTTTTTTAACCAGTATCCCAATAATGTCCCTGAACTGTCCTACTGGTGGACAACTGGAGAACAGAGAGGGGGGGGGGGAGACAGAACTGGGGCACAGCATACGGCACCGGGAGTGGGAGCTAGGACCCGCAGAACTTGGAAACAGTGGGGGTTGGGAGGGTACTGCCAAGGAAGCCAGCTGTGGGGGCCAGAGCTCTCTGATTTGGGCAGAATTCCTGCAAGCCTGACTGGAGAGGAGAGGAAGCTTCCATCTGTTGGAAATGCTTCCACACAAATGTAAGCCTTTTCAAATTTCCTCCTGGCTCCTCTAGTGTTTTCTTCGCACAGATGGCCAATTTGGGATGCTAAGAAAATATTATTTTCTTATGGGAGGACTTAGGTTCTTACTAAAAACTTTTGTTCATTCTGCATGCACATGAACATGAACATGCACAGCCTTTTGAGTCACAGAAAGCTCCTCTCACATACGTGTAAAATTAAGATGATCACAGATGGTCCATGGGTGTTTGGATTTGTTTTCTCTCTATCTGGAAGGCACTGGGAGAGTGAGTTACTTCATTCCAGGACATAACAGCATCAAGCCATATAACAAAGATGTTGGAATAAGAGAGAAAACATCACCCACAATTTCAAGTTACCAATAAGAATTCTCTTATTCTTCTAGTCCGTGCCTTCCTGGCTGCTTTTCGTGTGAACATTATCATAGTGGCCACATAATTTTGCACACCCCCTTTGATGCGCATGTGCTGTGACGCTGTCTTTGTGCTCGGTTCCAGTGTCATCATTTTAAATGGATTCAGATGCTGTTGAGCAGGTACTGTAATCTTAGATATTCTGTAGTTATGTAGAAATGAAGTCATGAGCTTGCAGGACTGTAAACTTCAAGGTGATTGTCATGTGTTGATAGTAAGCTCCGGGCTCTAAAAGCTTATGTTTCAAAATTTTTCGTACTGTTGAGAGATAGTGGAGCCTCCAGGAGGACCTACTGACTCCAGGAGGAAGTCAGTTCATTGAGGGCATGCCCTTGAAGGGGATGCTGGACTCTATGTCCCTGTGCCCTTGAAGGGGATGCTGGACTCTATGCCTCTGTGCCCTTGAAGGGGATGCTGGACACTTTGCCCCTGTGCCCTTGAAGAAGATGCTGGACTCTTTGCCCCCGTGCCCTTGAAAGGGACGATGGACTCTGTCCCTGTGCTCTTAAAGGGGATGTTGGATTCTTTGCCCCTTTCCCTTAAAGGGGATGTTGGACTCTTTGTCCCTTCCTCTCTCTCTCTCTCTCTGTCTCTCTCTGTCTCTGTCTCTCTCTCTTTTTACTGTCCAACAGGAGATAAGCACGCATATACATATTTATACATAACACACACTCTCCACTGTGATGTGCAGCTTTACCACAGCCCCCTAACCTGGAGGCCAGCTGACCGTGGATTGGAAGTCTCTACAGCCATAAGTTAAGAGAAGCCTTTCTTCCCTTGAGGTTCATTATCCCAGGCATTTTATCACAGTGACAATAAGCTGATGAGCACTGCCATTATGGTGGAAGGTGGAAATGCTTTTGAGCCTAAAATCCTGAGGGGCTTCCCTATGGGTCTCCTGTTCAAGTAGACTATAAACAGTCTATGCTGATCTCTCTCTCCCTCACCCCCTTTGCAACAAACAGTCTAAATGATTAGGGTATTAGTCCACTAACTGAAGACCCTCTATTTAAGGGAAGCGCTGTTTGCGGCCACCTGCTGGCACACTTCAGATAATGCCCCAGGAGGCACAGAGGGCTCTTTGGTCAGGCTGTTCAGCTAGCAAATGGCAGGATGTGGATTTAGACCCTTTTGGTCTAGTCCGCAGTCTGTGCTCTTATCCACCACACTTTTATTTATTTGTTGGCTTTTGTCGTTCTGAGACAGTCTCATAGCCCATGACGGCCTGGGACCTGCTCTGGAGCCTAACTTCAAACTCCTCCCCTTCCTGCCGCACCTTCCCAAATGCTAGGATAATAGGAATGCACCACCATGGCTGCCTTGTTTCTGTTTAGTTTAATTAACAATTAAAAATAGTGTTTTTATGGTGTAAAGCATGGTGTCATAATGTTTTTATATATTGTAGAATGACTCAGTCAAGCCATATAACAAGCACATCATCTCTGATACTTAACATTTTTTTAAGAATACAAATATTTCTTAGAGCATTTAACATGAAAGTATACAATATGCTGCTATCAGAGGTGGCCCCTAGACTATGTAGTAACTTCTCTTGAAGTTACATTCTGAGTAGGTGAAATGGTAGGTTCTTCAGTCAGCATCTCCCTGACCCTTCCCGTCCAGTTCTCTGCTAACTATCATTTTACCCTGGGTTGTTTTATGGGTCAAACCTTTCCACATGGTATTATTTACATATATGTGAGATCATGTAACATCTGTCTTTCTGTGGTTGGCTTATTTCACTTAGCATAGTGCCCTTCACATTCTACCCCAAATTGACATAAGTTCCTTCTTTTTCAAAGACTTGACATTACTCTTCTGTGTCTGTGCACACCTGTCTAGGCTTATCCATGGATGGACAATTGGCTGTTGTAAACAAGCATTACAGTGAACATGGGGCTGCAAACAGGCCTGTCTTGGGCATGTTGACTTCGCGTTCTCTCGGTATACTCTCAGTTTGACTGCTGCATCATGTGGTTGGTAGTTCTTTTTTCACTTTTTTTTTTTTAAAGAAATCCCCCATACAGTTTTCCGTAACAGCTGTACTAACATACAAAGGCTCCCTTTCCTCCACAGACATCCAGTGTTTAATAATAGGTATTCTAAGCGTTGGTTTGCTCTTTACCTATTTAAATCATGTTCTTATGTATGTTGGGTAATGTTCACCAGTAGATTTTTACTTCAGAAATGTCTTCTCTCATCCCATAGGTTTTTTTCCCCCAGCCCATTGCATTCTCCTTTGCTTACAGAAGCTTTTGAGTTGGAACTAACCCCATTTTTTTTCTTTGTTCTTATCACCTGTGCATGCAGGGTCATATACAAAAGTCTTTGACAGTCCAGTGTCATGGAACTTTCTCCCTGTTTTCTTCCAGTCATTCACAAGATCAGGTCCTCCATTTAAGTCTTGACTACATTCCTAGCTAACATGTCTATACCGTATAGTGTTGGGATATAGAACCATTCTTCTGCGTGTAGACATGCAGTTTTTCTGCCACCATTTACTGAAGAAATCGCTCTTCCCTGCGTGTGTGTTCCTGACTGACATCTTTTTGACAGGCAATGGACTGGAGATGTGTGGACGCTGGGCTCTTTTTTGTCTACCTGTGTCTATTGTTTTTGTTGCTCTAGAATCATAGTAGATCTTAACTCAGGCAGTGTGGAGCTTCCAACTTTGTTTGCTTTCACTAAGGTCACTTTTCCTATCCAGGCTTCTTAGTGATTTTCAAATAACTTTAAGGTTACTTTCTCTGTTCCTGTGGAAAATAAAATCATGCCGGGCGGTGGTGGCGCACCCCTTTAATCCCAGCACTCGGGAGGCAGAGGCAGGTGGATCTCTGTGAGTTCGAGCAGCCTGGTCTACAAGAGCTAGCTCCAGGACAGGCTCCAAAGCCACAGAGAAACCCTGTCTCAAAAAACCAAAAAAAAAAAAAAAAGAAAGAAAATAAAATCATTGGATTTTCTATAGGAATCATATCAATCCTGTCCATCATTTTGAGTAAAGTAGCATGTACATTTTATTTTATTTTTAAATATTTATTTATTATGTATACAATATTCTGTCTGTGTATATGCCTGCAGGCAAGAAGAGGGCACCAGACCCCATTACAAATGGTTGTGAGCCACCATGTGGTTGCTGGGAATTGAACTCAGGACCTCTGGAAAAACAATCAGTGCTCTTAACCTCTGAGCCATCTCTCCAGCCCCACATGTACATTTTAATAATAAAAATTTTCCTAATCCATGGTGATGTGGGATTCCCTTCTGTAGGCCGTAATTTTGTTCTATTACCATTGGTTAAGAAAGTACCTGTTTTGGCCAATGACTTAACAGAGTAAAGCCAAGTGGGAAATCTGAGCAGAGGTATATATATAGAGAGAGTAGGTAGAGTCAAAGAGATTCCATGTAGCTGCCAAAGGAGAAAGACACCAAAAACCTTACCAGTAGGCCACAGCCTTGTGGCGATACATAGATTAATAGAAATGGGTTAATTTTAGATATAAGAGTTAGCTAGAGAAATGCCTGAACTATTGGCCAAACAGTATTTTAATTAGTATAGTTTCTGTGTGATTATTTAAGTCAGGGCAGCCAGGAATGAAAGAGTGGTCTCTGGCTACACCATGGCTGTCAGACTCCTCTCCATTTACTTCGATCTTCATCAGTTTCTTTCATCAGTGTTTTGTAGTGTGCAGTGTGTGAGTTTCTTATGTCCCTTTGTCTGTTCTCGTCATTGTAGATGGATCCATGTTTTTTTAGTTGTTTTTCTGGATCATTAATGGTTAGTGTGGTATTGAGTTTTTAATGTTGACTTTGTATTTTACAACTTTACATGTGTTGGCTGGCTCTAATGCTGTGTTTTTAAGTTGCCAGGGAATTTACACATGTTGGGAGGAAAGAGCTTAACTCAGTAGATTAGGCTGATTCAAGTCAGTTTTGATTCTTCTCCTTATGAGTCATATGTCCTGGGGCAAATGTTTTCAGACATCTGCCCCCAAGTTTCTTTATCTGTACCTAAAATCAAAAGAGGAAATATAAGGCACAGCTGAAATAACTCAGTAAATGTGACTGGCACTGTGACAGCTACTCAACTAATATTATTCTCCACCCCTTCTCTGGTCACCAGTCAGAAAAACTGCAAGTGTAAGTGATGTGTGCCCTGCCTTTAGATCATAAGAGGAAGAAGAAACCGATGTTGGATCCTAGGATTTTAATGAGCTTGAGTTTTGTAGTTGCCCCAATCTTTTAAAAGTCTTGAAACTCACAACAGGATCTGACAATATAAGAAGGAGTAAGTTGGTCAAATGGGAGACAATCAAGAAAAGATAATGTCTGCTGAAAGAAGGGTTAAATCAGTGAGATATGTTCAAACGCCTGGCCCTCCGTATACGGTGATGCCGTACCACTTAGCCACACCTTGTGCGCATTTAGTAGATGCACAAGAATAGATGTTGAATGAGTGGGTAGGTGAGTCGCTAATGCTGACAGCTGCACCTTAGATGGAGGGTCTGCAGCTCTCCTCAACTGGTCTTCACAGAAACTCTCAAGTGGCTAAAGTTCAGCCACACCAAGAAAATGTTTGTGAGCTCTGCCTTGCTTTTTCTCAGCTTGTTTTAGTTTTACTGCCTGATTGGATCCCAAATGCCCTTCTCTGGTGTTTCCCCCAGATATGCCTCTTCTACGTGTGGCTCTCAGAGGCCTTTGAGTCTTTTCTACCCTCTCTTCTTCCCCTCCCCTCCGCTCCGCTCCCCTCCCCTCCTCTTCCCTCTCCTTTCTTCTCTTCTCTTCTCCCCCAACTCCACCCCATAATCCTCCCCTCTTAACCAATTTACTAGTCCGTCAGTTCAATACCTCTACTCTCCATGATCTTACTGGGAAATCCAACTACCTGAACCAACCTTATGTTCTATGGCTTGCAATAGCCTAGTACAACTTTCGGCTCAGGGCGCTTCAGTACCTGGGAAGTGACAGGGGAGCATATATTGGAGTTTAGACCTTCCTGTCGGATGGGACCCAACCTCCCTTTCAACAGCTCGTATGTTGTCGATGGCAGCATGATCAGTTCTGCTCTCCACAGCAACAGCAGTGATGGACGGAGAACATAAAAACAATTGGATGATTTTACAGACCCCAAAAACATTGCTTCAAAATGAGAGACAGTGTAAATATTTACCCAGAGACAGCTCCTCCACCACTTATTCCTCTGTGCTCTGCATGCAGCAAGGCCAAGCCTGCATCTCCAGCATTCCTGCTGTTTACAAAACAGCCGGCAGCCTATCAGTGCCTTTGGGAGAATGTGACCAGATGCCAGGAAGCAACGCTTTGCCCCTAAGAGCCATTCGAGGAAAACGTGAGGTCCCTTTGTCTAGTGGTTGAGACAACTCATCGCCCTGAAATGGACTCATTGTGGTTGCTCCTGATAGTTAAGTTATGTCCAGATATTCATTTATCATTGCTTAGTCCTGAGGTCAGACTAGATGAAAGGGTTCAGGCAACCTTTAAGGGCATTGCTTCCCTGGAGTCTGAGTCTTTGCAGAGTGATGAAGGGTTAAGGGTCAGGGAACCATGGCCAGCATAGCACCAAATGATAAGTTCGCCCATTTAATTCAGTTCCTCCGTGCTTTTGAAGGATAACTTTGACCTTGAGTGCAGGCTCTCCTGGATCCTTTGATGTTGGATAAGATTTTTATGTCAGGCATGTCTTTCTCCCCGGCAGACCCCGACTGCAGTTCAGTCAAGACTTTAACTTTTCAGCCTAGAAGTGAGCAAAACACGAGCTGTTCTTTCTTGCTAGCACGTGAGCAAGAAAAGGAGGAAAGGCCACACTCACGCCCTGCTGGCTTGCCTCTGTTTCTTTCACCAGTGTAATTTGTTCATGCTGGCATGCTTTGTCCTGGTTGAGTCTTCGAATGGCTGGCTGTGTCGTCTTCACGCTGGAGCCTAGCTATTCTGACCTTGTAGGAGTTATTTTATCCCCGACTCCGTGACTTAGAGGAGTAGTGTAGAACAAAACCCAGCTCATTTCCTCCTCAGAGCTTGCTTCTGTTTGAAACCCGCTGGCTGGCTTTGTGAAGTGCTCACTCTCTTGTGTGTACTGACTGGAGTCAGTGCCCATGGCATTTTGCCCCCATCCAGCTGGGTGAGCTCCACACTGCAGCCAGCCTGGAGAAGAGCTAGCGTCTAGAGTGCTCCCAGCTGTGTTGGATATATTATGGGATAGTTACTCAAGAATTCAGATTGGAATGACTCTGGGTACTTGGATTGGTTTGTTCTTACTTTAGATTCAGGTATATTTGGTGAAGGAAGAAAGGAGGCTCTCTCTCTCTCTCTCTCTCTCGCTCTCGCTCTCTCTGTTGTGTGTGTGTGTGTGTGATGTATGTAGGGGTGGTATGGGTATGCTTGCCCACATGAGAAAATCAGGTGTTCTGCTCTGTCACTCCCCACCTTATTCCCTTGAAAGAGGGTTTCTCACTGAGCCTGGTGCTACCCTGGCTTCCACGAACCCCCAGATTTTTATGTGGCTACTGGGATCTGAACCCAGGTCTGTGAGTTTGTTCGGTGAGTGCTCTTGTACACCGAGTCATCTCCCTCACCCGCAGTCAGGATTTTAAAATAAAGTTTGTATCATACACGCTGCCAAGATAGAGCACACATGGTCATTTTCCATCACCCCAGAAAAGGAGTATGATATTTACTTCACCCCTCATGTTCAGTGGGGGTGCTGCTCTTCACACAGCTCTCCCTACTTCTGCTTCTATGCATGACGCTCGCTCTTTGCCCAGAGGAGATTTCTGGTTTCCATTTTTTTTTTTTTTTTT
>NW_004949118.1:3610685-3625737 GCF_000317375.1 Microtus ochrogaster | reverse complement strand
TCTGCCTCCCGATCTGGTTTCCATTTTAAGAAGTCTTCATCTTCACCTCATGCCCACTGAAATAGCCGCTCATCAGTTCGCTTTCCTGGGACGGAGGGAAATGCTTCTAACCTGGGCTTCTGTAGAAGAAGCGATGGGCAGAAACACTGAAACCTCATCAGGCACCAGCGCAAAACACAGCCTCTTATTAGACATAACAACAGATACCATTCCCGAACAGCTCCACGGACAAGCTAGCAGGGACGCTGGTATGGGAGAAGACTGAGAAAATA
The DNA here is from genome assembly GCF_000317375.1 of Microtus ochrogaster. Classification (NCBI taxonomy): domain Eukaryota; kingdom Metazoa; phylum Chordata; class Mammalia; order Rodentia; family Cricetidae; genus Microtus; species Microtus ochrogaster. The sequence goes on along the minus strand of NW_004949118.1, from coordinate 3,625,465 downwards.
CCTCTTGGCCCACCCAGCAAGTGAGAGGCTCAGGCAAGCTCAGAGATGCCCTTGCCCTTGACTGCACACTCCTTTGGGAGATTTTGATAAGATGTTATTAACCCCCATTGCCCTGTTTGCTGGACTATGCCCTCTTCCTCTTCATATAATGGCCTATGACAGGTATTCACAGAGCACTCTCTAGCTGAATGCTATAAGTGACCTCCAGCCTAGAAAAAGCTAAGCCAGACTTTTAAAAACAACATGAAATATTCAGTCTTCACGTCAACAATTTTAATCACTTGGACTAATTTATTTTCTTTGCCACCCAAGCTGTTTTCTCTGCTCTGGCCTGGCATGGTTATTATCTATCTGCAGGCAGCTGGTGGGAAGGAATTCAGGAGAGATAATATTGATTCTAAGATGAAATTATAAATTGTGCTCCCCCGCCTCCCCGGAGGAGCACAGGGACTGACTGGAAGGGGCGGGGGTCCGAGAATCTACGTGGTCTGAGAGTTGTGCTGCCTCATAGCTGGTCTGTAAAACTCTAGCCACCTCTGTGGTGGTATTGAGGAGGTGGGATCTTAGGTCATGAGACAATTTGTGTCTGTCTGAAAGAGGCCCTTTGAGTTAGCTCACCCCTTCCTACATGATAACACAGTAAGAAGACCCCATCAATGAGGAGCAGACTATCAGCAAACGCCAAGCCGGCTGGCACCTTGTCTTTGGACTTCACAGTCTCTGGTACAATGAAAAATCAGCATGCCCAAAGGCCAGCCAGTGTGATAATTTCATCACCACAACCTTAACAGACTAAGACAGTCCTTGGGGCCTCGCCACTTCCGCTTTGCCATTATTAGGTTTTTGCAGGTCTTCAGGATTGAAACCGGGATTCAGCATGACAGACAGCTGAAACCAGGATTCAGGATGACAGACAGCCGGCAAGATATTCAGCGTCACCCCCAGCCGACCTTCCTTCAGCAGAGATCTCTCACCACCCACAGGTTCTCTGCCCTGCTGACTTTATACATAACCTCAACATCACTCCCAAGGAAGTCACTGTTAAGCAATTAGAACTGATATTCTCAATCAAATACATTTGCCACTCATATCTGGCCATAAAGCATGAGGTGGAATTCTCCGATTGGAAAGTTCTAGAAGATAGTTGCTGTAGCTCTTGTGTTGCCCATGAGCCCCGCCATTATACCCGCAGTGTGCACTTGCTGGGCATCCAGCTGCAGCCCAAATTCTTGGCCTGAGAGTCTTCCGCAGCTAAAGGGCCCAGTTTCCCATCTCCACCCAATGCCGTAGAAATGCTATAGAGTTAAATGTAAGAAGCTGGATGTTGGAGGGTTGGTGGATGGATACCCCGGCTTCCTCAGCCCTTAGACATCAACTGTCCACTGTAACTCCAGGATGAACTGTACTCCAGCTACTTACAGGACCGACCTGATTGACAATGAATTCTCTTCTGGTCTTTCCCTGCCTGACTTCTCTACTTCTCTTCTGTTTTCTGAGGACCTTCTACCTAATTCCTTGCACAGGGTCAACTTCTGGGAAAACCTAAATTAAGTTACCTGTGTGTATTAGGTACATTTTTCTGATTACCATGTCCAAATTCCTAACGAGAAAAACATTATGGAGGAAGAAATTCTTTTGGCTCACAGTTTGAGTGGACCCAGTTCATCATGGGAGAGCTTGCGTGGGAGCAAGAAGCTCTTTGGTGGCAGGAACTTGCACATGGGCTTCCTCGCCTCACCTCAGCTCTCTAGAACAGGTAGCAGAGGTAGGACAAGAAATATCACTGGGCTTTAAGCCTGCAGGCCTATCTCTCAGGCAGGTCCCACTTCCCAGAGTCACTACAGCTTCCCCAGACAGTGCCAACAGATGGGACCAGGCCTATGGGAAAGAGTTTATGTGTTCAAATCCCAATACCCTTGTTATTCTCTAGGCCTGACTCTTGAGAGCATGTGCTTCTGGTAGGCCATAAGTAGAAGCCAGTGATTTGGGAAACTGAGAATCAGGCGGCCTGACATAAAGGAAGAAGACAGAGAGAGTGGTTTGTTCGAGAAGGTGGTTTTGTTGAGTTACAGGAATCTGGAGAAGCAGTTCAAGAGCCCAGCAGAGAAATGCAGAGCTAAGTACATAGACGCTTCTAAATCATAGCCTCCTGGGAACTCGTAAATCAGATTAACTCAGACATCCAGCATCTGCAAGGACGTTTTTATGCTATGCTCTTGATTCTGGAAGAATTTGCATATTTCCCATATTTCCTGCCTTTCTGACAGAAGTATACAGTATCTTGAAAAAACATTAATAAAGAAGTCACTGTTCAAAGTCTTTAAGTTCTGAATAGCAAGAGTCCTATTGTTCTCTCCTTTGCTCTGGAAATCTAATTGAGTATTTCCTATGAAAAGCTCGAGGAAAGCACTGAAATTCACTGCTGCCAGCAATGTTCCTGATGTCATTCCTACCTACAGAGAGCACGTAGATGAAAACAATGACCTGTGGCCAGCAAGGGAAACAGATCCGCGTTATCTGTACTTGCTGTATTAAATGAGCTATCGTCTTTACTAGAAAATGAGATTACATAGGCCCCAATAGTTATCCAAAGTCACTAAAATCTTTTGACAGAAAATGGCAGAATCTATTAGTAGATGATAAACCTAGACCGGGGATAAAGCGAGCAATGAAAATCAATCTCTTAAGGCTTAATTTGTCCAGTTTGATTTTTCCCCTCTCGATGGCCAGAAAGAAGAGCAGACGTTATACTGAGAATAAAGATGAAGAAATCACCAGAATTCTGACATTTTAAATGTACATCATTGAAAATTTTATTTTTCAAAAAAAATTATTCTGATAATTGTAGCGAGCCGGACAAGATCGCCATTACAAGATGGCGCCGATATCCTGTCTTGTTGGTTATAAACAACCCCATATTTGGCTATGCCTTTGAGAGCTGCGTGTCCCCCCGCCCCCTGCTTCCCGCATGCGCGGTGGATAAGGGTACTTGGGCCTATCACGATGCAGTCTGATGTCAGCTGATGGTGGCAGCCAATCACAGGGCGACCCATGTGCTAATTCCCTATATAAGCAGCTGCCTTAGGGCTCTCGGGGTCTCTCGCTTCCCCCCTCTCGCTTCCTGCTCTCCTTCCCTTTCTGCCCCTCGCTTCCCCCTCTCCAATTAAAGCGCGATCTGAGAAGAATCCTCGTGTGGTGGTCGTTCTTCCTTGCTGGTAGAGGAGTTCGCCGCAGATAATTTCATCCATGTATACAATGAAAAAAATCATCTAATATTTCCTCTCCATCCTCTGACTCACTCCCGACATGTCCTCCTCCCCAACTCCGTGTCTTGTCCTTTATGTATGTCCCACTAAGTCCACCCAGTGCTGCTCATGCGAGTGTGGGAGCAGAGCCGGCCCTGGAACACTGGAAATCACCAGCGACCACATCCCCAAAGAAGAGCGTTCTTTCTCCCCAACCAGCTCCTCAGTTAGGGGTGGGGCCTTGCTGGAATTTTGGCTGCTTGAGCTTTCTTGGACAAGTAGTCACAGACGTCATGAGTTCATGAGTATGCCGGCTGTGTCATGTCCCGAGGACGGCATTCCACACTGAGGACGGCATCCCACGTCTCTCCTCCCGATCCTCCAGCTCTGAACAGTTTTCCCACCTCCTCTTCTGCAACTGGTTCTTCTGTCTTCTTCCCCACAGGCTGCTACCAGGGCTTCGTGTCTCATATCTGAAGCAGGGCTTTGCCTGCAAAGATTCTAAAGGCACAGTGTATGTGTGTGTGCTTGCGTGTGTGTGTTTGCATATGTGTGTGTGTGTGTGAGACCCCTTTGTTGCTGTAGTAGTAACTGAGGTAAATAAACTTACGAAGAGGTGCTGTTTATCTGGCCCATCTCTGTGCTAAATTTCAGTCATGGTTGGCCGTCCCTTCCGCTTCAGGCCTGCAGTGAGGCAGCAACATGAGGCAGCAGGATTGTGTAGTAGGAGAAAACCACTCACCTTCTGACCAGGAAGCAAAATAGAAGAGGAAGAGGAACCGGTTCAGGTAGTCCCCTTTGAGGGCATACTTCCAGAGAACGGAAGACAAAAGTTAGCGTTGATCTTGTAGCTGCCCTCAAGCTACTTCCATTTCCAACAACATTAAGCTGGGGACCAAGACATTTCCAAGTTGAAATCTGAGGCCATATTTCTGTCCCAGGCTTACTTCACGCTCTAGCAGCCATAGTTTCTGCCCTCCAACTCCTCTCCATCGCTGATTCTACCTTTTCTTTAATGTCTTATTCCAAACCGTAGAAAACATTACCACCTACCAGCAGCCTTTTTAATTTCTCTGCACATTTTTTTTTTTTTTGTAAAATGAAGCTTCTTATTGGACCATACCACTGTACCCTCCTGCCATGACTGGGTAAGGTGAGGGAGGAAACCATGTCCAGATACTAGCAAGACCCACTAGAGCTGATCTAGTATGCCTGGGTCAGCTATTATATTACATCACTGTAATGCCTTGGGGAAGTGAGCGGACCCTTTCAGTTCATTGTTGCTTCCCTTGCAGGCCATAATGTTGCCAGTATTATTTGTGCATCTAGACAAGTAAAAAAAAAATAAATGAGAAAATAGTTTTAGCTAGAAAGGTTTAGAGAGTTCTTGTGTCTCATGCTTCCAGTGAAGAACACAGTAGAGGCTGAGATATTGAACATCACTCAACGTCACTCTGAGAAGATGATCTGCAGCACAATCAAGTTTCTGTTGTTGTTGTTGTTTATTTGAGATAAAGGCAATTCATAAACAAAATGCCATTTACCTGACTGCCATTAAGGGCTCTATTGAAGAGCGTGAGGGACAGTCTATCTTTATAGGGTGACCATGAGAATAAAGCAAAGAACATATTTGATTGGTTCCCTTTCTGGAGTTTTCACATTTGTCCTGTCATATTGGGAAGTCTCTGGTGGTGTTTGTTAGTTGACAGCTTCTGATCGGCTGAGTTCAGGTTTTATTTTTCTACTTATAAAAAGTATCCTGTGTTAGTGGCTTCCTATTTCTCTGGCAAAATGCCTGGCCAGAGGCAGCCTCAGGGAGAAAAGATTTATTGTGGCTTGAGGTTTGAGGGTACAGCCTTGTCTTAGTTGGGTTTTTATTGCCGTGAAGAGACACCATGACATTGGCAACTCTTATAAAGGAAACATTCAATTGAGAGGATTCATTTAACAGTTTCAGAGGCTCAGTCCATATCATCATGGGATATGTCGGCCTTCAGGCAGATGTGGTACTGAAAGTTCTACATCTTGACTCAGAGGCAACAGGAAGTTGGCTGACACTGGGCAGTATCCGGAGCAGAGGAAACCTCAAAGCCTGCCAGGGACACACCTCCTCCAATAAGGCCACACCTCCTCCAACAAGGCCACACTTCCTCCAACAAGGCCACACCTCCTCCAACAAGGCCACACCTCCTCCAACAAGGCCACCCCTCCTCCAACAAGGCCACACCTCCTCCAACAAGGCCACACCTCCTCCAACAAGGCCACACCTCCTAAGAGTGCCACTCCATGAGATTATGGGGCCCGAGGACATCAAACTACCACAAGCTCCATTATAGAATGGAAGGTGTGCCGGGAGGCGCTGCTCACAGTTGTGGTAGTGGGACTTGCTCACATCTCAGTGGATCAGGAGGCAGGGCAGGGGCTGCTGCTGATCCAGCGGCTTCTTTTGGTTTTTGTTTTTATTCTTTCAAGGATTTCACACTGGGAGATGGTGCCGCAGACATTCACAATGGTTTTCCCTCAGTTAAACTTCTCAGGAGACACCTTCCTTCTAAGATATACCCAGAGCTTTGTGTTCTAGGTGATTCCAAATCCAAGCAAATTGAAAATGAAAATTAACCAGCACTTAGCCTAAATTTAATTCCAACTATGTTTGCAAACTGAACAAAATTTTGGAAGTATCCCTGGCCTTTCTGGCTTTGTGTGCTGGGAACTTTCTTTGGGCTTGGTCCCTGATTTACTTTGCTTTGTCACACAGACATAACACTAGAGTGAAGACACGGGTTCTCCCAGTGTGAAGGGTGTATGACAACCTGAGAGGGTCATTGAATGCTCACGTAGATGATGAATAGGATTCAACGTGATTTCTGAGTGTCTCTGTCTATGACATTTTTGTTTGGTTGTTTTTTTAAGATGGGTGCTTAAATCAGTAGGTAGAGTAAGACCTGTAGCTAATGGCCTACCCCGTGTGAGTGGGCCCCACCTGACCCACTGAGGGCCGAAGCTGAACTCTCCAGGTTTTCAGATCTAGGTTAGACTCTGTCCCCTCAGCCTCTGACTGCAAGGCCTTTGAACTGCTGGGTCTACACCTCCAGCTGACTGTTGGTAGATCGTGGGACCTTTCACTCTGTGGATGAGCCAGTAACTTATAATAAATCTCTTATTGCTTCAGTTTCTCTGGAAAATTCTAATATACTTACAATCTGGATTAAAATTCCAGATGCCTCCCACTCCAAGAAAGGCCTGAGCCACCAGCCGGAGAGCAGTTTTTCCATTTTGCCGAAATCTCCACAAACCCCACAGAATTTATATTCCCACGCTCCCCTCTGATTCTAGCAGTTTCTGTTTGCTCTGACAGCAGTTGTTTTCCATTATGAACAAAGAATATTCTGGCCTGCTCTGAGGATTAGTGTAAGGGGGAAACGTTAAGATGTAAATGAAAAGTGCTATGTCCACAGGATCCTTAAGATGCGGCAGCTCAGGTGGGCTCAGACAATCACATAACCAACAACTAACCAGTGATACAGAGAGTTCTGTGTAACTGTGCTACCAGAGTTCTGGAAAACCCGAAAGACTTTCAGCTACCCACACACATGGCTTCCACCCTGTGTGAGCACTGGGCCCTTGCACAAATACAGCTTCCACTCTCTGTGTGTTTTGCTCCGGCACTGGGCCCTTGCACAAACATGGTTTCCGCTCTCTGTGGCTCAGATTTGATGCCAGGCCCTTGGATGTAGCCATCCTTGTTACCTCAGGATGTAGTAGGAACAAGCAAGGACTGGTTAAGCCCTCAGCTGTCGGGGGGGGGGGGGGGGGAGCAGCTGTTGTGCAGAAGGCTGCCAGGAAGCTACAGTGCCAGGTGGGAGCTGAGAAATGGAGGCTCTGCGCCCCGCAGGAATGCTGGGTATTTAAGTAGCCTTCTTCTTGTATTTTTCTTTGGGCGGGGGGTGGGGGAAGAGAGTGTGACACTGCTTGTAGCTGGTTGTCTTGGTAACTCTCAGTATGGGTTAGAGACACCTCAGACAGGTCTTCATGCAGAGGGTGAGGGTCTCTGGTAAGTGTATTCCTCTCTCAGTGACCACATCTGGCAAGTCGACCTCTTCTTATGGGTGCAATTTCTGGTCAAGGCTTCAACCTTCTGGTGCCTTCCATTTCCCAGCCATACCTGCTCAGTGTTTGGATCAGAACAAACCATTAAGCCGTCTTCAAAACATTTTTCAAGGCCTCATAAGATCCTAAGTTTGGCTGGCCCCTGGTGATATTTAGGTAACAAAATCTTCATGAGATTTTGTTTCATGAGAGAAAGCAATAATCCTGGAAGGAAAACATGGTTTAGAGATGAAGCCAACGCAGCATTCTTGATTACAATGGAGGCACTGTTAGCATCAGGAGCAGCTATGATAGAAATGGCAAGCTATCCACTAACTTCTTCGCCGAGCCCGATGGGATAAACAAAGTTGAAAAGATAAAATTATTTCTTCCCAACACCAGAGGCTCAGAGGTGGCTGCTGAAACTTCAGAACTCCTGGGAAATGAATGGAGTGCTCCCTGCAGCCCTGTTAAAGCTTGGATGTGGAGCGCACACCCTCAGCCCCTGGAGAAGCTGTTCGTGTGTTTGGTCTCCAGCAGGTGTCCCAGCTGCCGAATGGTGAGCAGCTCAGGAGGTCTCTGACTTAATCCATGAATTGACTCCACTGTGGGTTTCTACTTTGATAGGATTTGGGGGAGGCGGTCAAGGGAAGGCCTGGTGGGAGGAAGTAGTGGGGTTATATCTTTGAAGGATTCATTTTATCCCTACTGCTTTCTGTGCTTCCAAGAGGCCACAAAGGAAACTTAGCTCCGTTCATAAACTCCAAGCCACGGGGTTAAGCCTCACCACCACCCAGACACCAGGGAGCAAATAAAAACCGGGAGCCAAGACAAACTGCCTCTCTCTGTTTGTTATAGTGATACAGAAACTAACAAACACAGCACAAGTCTGCTGTGCCAACAAGAAGTGGGGCCTCCCTGCAGCAGCTCCAGGAGCAGGGTCTTTTCTCTGTAGGGTGGGGATGAATACCTTTCCACAATGCCTCCTTGGGGCTCTGACTTTCCCAAGCTTTTCTGGGAGGGTCAGTTGGTGTCCATTGCAAAATGGTTCAGGTCTGCTCATAAGGAACTTGCTAATCTTTTGTTGAAATAAAATAATAATTTCGTTCAAGACTGCCAGCTGCCTCAAATGACTCTGGTTTAGCTACAACCTGGATTGAGGACATACTGGGTGATTCCAAGAGATGTTCCCATGTTTTACATAAACAACATTACCTAGATTTGGGCATGCCATGCATGCTTACATGGTATTTTCACAGTGGCTGTTATTTCCAAATGACTTTTTAAATAAAATGTTGAGGTCAGGATTTTAGCCAGCTCAAACTACCACATATTGTAACTTATGTAAGCCCAAGTCTGCTTTCCAACAGAAGGCCTGACAATTAATCTGAAAAATAAATCTTAGAAAATCAAGTCACTTTGCAGACTTCACACAATGGGATAAGGCCTCGGTGAGCTCAGCACATTCCACCACCAGCCCCTCCCCCTCCACACCACCTCTCAGCATCTACTTCACTGGCTGGGTCCTCCACTCCCAGGGTGATAGTCCATTCCAAGAACGCCTCTTTAATTTCAAACTATTTTTTCCCCTGGAAAATAATGTGATTGATGTTCGATAACCTATGCTTTTACTTTACAAATAACATTATTATCTGGTTATTTGAAATTTCGTGGTAACCTTAACACATGTGAAAATAGCCACTTTTTATTGTCCAATAACCTAAAAAAGTTAACCTGAAGGGAAAAAAAGAGAGAGAAAAATGACGAGTGTATCTTCTACCTGAATGGAACATGGGGCTGGGGCTGCAGGCAGCTGGCAGTACCTGGGAAGCCTGCCTCCGGGCTTCCTCTTGAGTAACCTGCCACCAACAAGCCAAGGCAACATTTGAAAGAGGAAAGCTTCTATACCATACATCTTAGCATCTCTAACTGAGAAAAGAGACTCCGTCTTAGAATACCTATGGCTGCGAACAAACACCATGGCCAAAAGGCAAGTTGGGGAGGAACACTTTATTTGGGTTATGCTTCTTTGTCATTCATTACTGAAGGCAATCAGGACAGGAACTCAAACAGGGCAGGATTCTGGAGGCAGGAGCTGATACAGAGGCCATGGAGGGGCTGCTTTCTGGCTCACTCAATCTGCTTTCTTATAGAACCAGGACCACCAGCCCAGGGATGGCATCACTCACCATGGGCTGGGCCCTCCCCCATTGATCACTATTGAGAAAATGCCTTACAGCTGGATCTCATGGAGGCATTTCCTCAGCTGAGGCTCCTTCCTCTCTGATGACTCTAGCTTGTGTCAAGTTGACAGACAACCAGCCACAGCGCCCTCAGTGTGTCCCGAAGGTGCAGGCTCTTTGTTCATACTTCTGTTGCCATGGCTTGGGTAATTGTCCCCCAAGTGTCCATGTGTTAAGAGGCTTAGCCTTAGCTGAGTTAGGAGGAATTAGGAGTTAGGAGATGGTGGGAGGAAGCAGGTCACTGGAAGTGTCCCCTTGACGGGCCTATTGAGACCCCAGGGGCTTTCTGCAGAGCTCTTTGCTTTTCAGATGCATGAGGCAAGCTACCACTGTCACATGCTCCTGCCATGAGCCCCCCCCCCCCATGACATTCAACACAGACCCAAAACAGCACACCAACAACCATGGACAAAAACCTTCAAAACCCAAAACCAAAATAAGCGTTCCTCCCTCCTTTCAGTCGATTTCCTTGGGTATGTTTTTGACCATGACACATTTATATAGGCATTATTCCATTTCCTAGTGTGTGCGAGATCTCTGAAAGAACGCAGGAATGCACTTGGTTTTCTTAACAGACTTCTCGTGACTCGCACGCATTTTATGCTGTCTGTCTGTCCTCTAAATCAAGGTGAGTTCCCCTGACTCCTTCTTAAATGATGTGGATGGGCTGACACCCAAGGTTTCAGGACTGTCCCCGATGTCAGCTGAAGGGGGAGTTCACAGCTGGAGCTCCGAAACCCATTTCCTTTCAACCGTCACACACAGTATATCTAGTTCTCTTTATTTCCAAACATATAGGAGGCCATCTTTTTAAGATGGTATTTTTCATAAACTGCTTATCAAGTTTTACGTGTTGGACAAAGTCTTAGTGCTTTAATTATGACCGTGGAAGCTATACATAATGAGCGTTCTGAGTGTTTGTCTTCGGGGATGCTCACATATGTCTCGGGCTCATTTGTCTCTGGAGTCTACCTTCACACATCATAAATGTTCCTCAGCGGGTACTAACGCCATCCTAATGGCGCCGGAGGAGCACAGCGTGCCATGTTCAGAGAGCAATATTAAAATAATGCTCACCGAACAGCCAGATACATAAAGTTTAATTAGTTGGAACACAAACTTTTAAAGCCCCAAGCCATTTAATTATTTGCTAGCTATGAGTGTAATGACTGCCTTCCAAGCCATAGCAGCCAGAGGTGTATGTTGGGGGGGGGGGGTGGTGGTGGACGACAACAGGCTAGGCCAATAAAAGCCAGTTCTGCCTGTAGACTTCCTGAACCCTACGGTTCTCACTTTAAACAGCTGTTCATAGTCATGTGTCCCTACTCCCTCCTGCCTTATTCTCTGGAGTCCAGACCTCTCCGGGGAACATTTATTATCAGCTCCAGAGGCCAATGGGTGCCTTGATGAGCCAGGCAGTCATTTATTATCTAATAATCCCCTCCCTTAGTCAGCCACCCGCTCGGTCACTGATTCAGCACCGGCACTTTCGCCAGACACACCTTCAACCGCCTACGCGTCCCTTCACCCAGCGGATAATTCATGGGCATCCACAGTGGGCCGACTCTCTGGTCCCTGAGCCCCTGAGGTTGCGGCCCTCTTAACCCCTCTAGTCCAGTCCTGTGCAGCTTTACTGTCTACTCCAGGTCTGATGAGGACATTCCTGGTGAAATGGAGAAGAGATCGATCTGTTCGAACCTGAAGACTGTAACTACACAGGACGGAGTTCCTTCCCTGACTCTCAGCCTCCCAGGGACAAGGATCAAGTGGGAAGCCATGAAGCTGCCATGGAAGATTTGGTTTCCTCCCTTGGTTTCCCACTCTGAGCTAAGCATCCCTTCTCCAAACACTCTGCCAGAGACCGAGTGAGCCCACTTCAGCATTGTACCGCTGAGATTAAAATGGTTTACTAAATCTCCCCTTAAGCCTGCCCTCTTCCCCCCCCCCCCCAAAAAAAACCCCACTCAATCAAATTGTGAGTCTCTTAGAGCTGGTATCCCAAAGCATGCTGGGGGAAAGGGACTACAGACATGGGAACTCCAGGCCTACCAGGCAACTTCACGCTGATTAGGAGAAAGCAGGCTCCCTGCTTGGTACCTGAGCGGGCAAACCCCCACCTGACTCAGGGCACAGCCCCAGCCTGGCGTCCTGAGCTGGATTTCGGCCCTGGATTTCTTCTGGTGATTTCTGCAGCATGGGAATTGTACCCTCGGGTAGTGGTCGATCTCTTGCTTTAGCTGGATATGTGACGTCAGCAGACTTTGGGCTTCCAGAAGTGTCACATTCTCTCAGCCTCAGCAGGAACCACCTCACTTTCTACTCTCTTAATCCTGTGCTTTTCCTGTTCTGTCCAGTAGGTGGAAACTTCAGGCTCTCAGGGGGTTCGCTCCAGCCGCCTGTGACCTCTTGGCCTAGATGTATGTAACTTATTTCCTCCCTTAGGCTGCAACATAGACACCATGTGACGTGGGTCAGGCTGCCTTGCTGACGTTTATTCTCAGAGCTGGTCCAAATGGAGTCCCTGGGTTCTTATCTTGGTCAGGGTTCCGATTGCTGTGCAAAGACACCATAACCACGGCAGCTTATATAAATGCAAACATTTAATAAGGGTGCCTCGCTTACAGCTCTGAGGTTCGGTTCATTATCGTTGTGTAGGCAGACATGGTCTGGAGAAGTAGCTGAGGGTCCTTCATCTTGCAGGCAACAGGAAGTGGTCTCAGTATCACACTGAGCAAAGTTTGAGTGTATATAAGACCTCAAAGCCTGCCTCCTTTGTGACACACTTCCTCCAACAAGACCACAACCTCCTAATAGTGCCACTCCTTTTGGGGCCATTTTCTTTCAAACCACTACATTCCATCCTTGATCCCCAAAGACTGAGCCATGTCCTAATGCAAAAATGCCTTTAGTTTAACTTTAAAAGTCCCCCTGGGGCTGGAGAGATGGCTCAGTGGTTAAGAGCATTATCTGCTCTTCCAAAGGTCCTGAGTTCAATTCCCGGCAACCAGATGGTGACTCACAACCATCTGTAATGAGGTCTGGTGCCCTCTTCTGGCCTGCAGACATACACACAGACAGAATATTGTATACATAACAAATAAATAAATGTTTAAAAAAAATAAATAAAAGTCCCCCTCATCTATCACAATCACAACACTGTTTAAAAATCCAAAGTTCAAAGTCTCTTCTGAGATTCATGCAATCTCTTTATAAAATAAAATGCAAACATCAGGTCATGTAATTCCAACATATAATGGCACAGAATATACATTACCATTCCAAGACACAGGGGAGGGAGTACAGTGAAGAAATACTGGACCATAACAAGACCAAATCAGGCAGACAAACTCCAAACTCTGCATCTCCATATCTGATGTCAAAATGTTCCAGATCTCCAACTCCATTGTTGAGTTTTGTTGACTGCAACATACTTCTTCCTCTTGGGTTGGTCCCGCTCCCTGTTAGCAGCTTTCTTGGGCAGGTATCCCATAGCTCTGGCCTCTCCAATATCTTGGGATCTCCAAGGCAATCCAGGCTTCAACTTCACTGCTTCCCACCATGGCCTCTCTACTAGGCCTCCATTGAGGGACACCTTGACATATGCCTGACGTCAGCAGTTTCCTTAGTCATGGAGGCAAATTCCAATATCCCTTTCTTCTATCTTTAACTCTAAAGCCAGAACCACGTACCTGAAGCTATCAAGTTCTGCTGCTTACTGGGCCTGGAACATGCCCCCCCTCATTCAATTACATTTTTACCAACGTTCTGTTTTTGATTGCTTTTTTCACTGCCTAAGCTTGGCTGTCCTGAAACTGGATCTGTAGACCAGGCTGGCCTCAAAGTCAGAGATCAGCCAGCCTCTGCCTTCTGAGTGCTGGATTAAAGGCATGAACTACACCGAGCTATAAGCTTTTTTTTTTTTTCATTTCTTTTGGAAATTTACCAGGATAGAATCTTGCCCTGAAGTCACCACTGCCTTTACTCCATTTCTTAATCTGTTTATTTCCTTGAACACCTATGCTACCTTTTTCCTCAAATATTTTTCCTCGCTCAGCTACTCTTTTTCATTATATAGCTTCATTAGAGTTAACGCTAGTAACCATAAAGCTAGTGACCGCAAAATACTAGGCTGTTTTGAGATTTCCTCTACCAAGGGAATTAATTCAAAACTCTTCACTTTAGCCTCAGGCAGACTCTTTGGACAGGGGCAAAAGGCAACCACATTCTTCACCAAAATATCACAAGAATGACTTCTAGGCAACATACTAAAATTCTTCTCCTCTGAAACTTCTTGAGCTAGCCCCTCACAGTTCAGATCAGTCTTAGCACCAATATATTCCATGTTCCTTTAAGAAATGCTGAAAGAATTCTACTGGTTTCCTAACCCAAACTTCCAAAGTCCAAATTCCTTCAAAAAAACCATGGTCAGGCCTATCACAGCAATGCCCCCAGTCCCTGGTACCAACTTCTGTTTTAGTTAGGGTTTCTACTGCTGTGAAGAGACACCATGACCACAGCAACTCTTATAAAGGAAACCATTTAACTGGGTGCCTTACAGTTCAGAGGTTCAGTCTGTTATCAGCATGGTGGGACATGGCGGCATTCAGGCAGATATGGTACCGAAGAAGTAGCTAAGAGTTCTACATCTTGTGCAGGCAACAGGAAGTAGTCTGAGACACTGGGTGTGGCTTGAGTGTATATGAGACCACAAAGCTTGCCTCCACAATGACACACTTCTTCCAACAAGGCGATACCTACTCCACCAAAGCCATAACCCCTAGTATAGCATCCCTTCTGTGGGGGGAGGGGCATTTTCTATCAATCTACTGTTCTATCTATCTATCTATCTATCTATCTATCTATCTATCTATCTATCTATCTATCTATCTATCTAATCTATCGTCTATCTAATCTATCATCTACTCTATCTATCTATCTATCTATCTATCTATCTATCTATCTATCTATCTATCAATCTCTATCTAATCTATTATCTATCTATCTATCATCTATCTCTATCTAATTTATCTATTATCTATCTATTTATCATCTATCTCTATCTAATCTATCTATTATCTATCTATCATCTATCTATCTATCATCTATCTATCTATCTATCTATCATCTATCTCTATCTAATCTATCTATTATCTATCCATCTATCTATCTATCTATCTATCTATCTATCTATCTCTATCTCTAT
>NW_004949118.1:3607428-3610585 GCF_000317375.1 Microtus ochrogaster | reverse complement strand
CTATCTATCTATCTATCTATCTATCTATCTATCTCTATCTCTATCTAATCTATCTATCTATCATCTATCTCTATCTAATCTATCTATTATCTATCTATCTATCTATCTATCTATCTATCATCTGTCTGTCTGTCTGTCTCTACTCCTATTCCTCTCACCATGGTCTCTCTATTCTCTATACCCTGCTATTTTCCCATTTTTTGCAGATAGCCCTGGCTAGGTCCAGTCTGCTGGCCGTGTGTGTTCAGTCTACTTTTCTCTCTGCTCTGGACCTTTCCAGATGCCTTTGGCTGTGTTCTGTCTCTCATATCTACAATAAAACCTCCCTCCTAATCATACCATGGATCAGTTATGTCATTAGCTTATATACCCTCCTTCTGTAGGAAAGACACCAGGCATTTAACAAACTTAAACATTTCCTGTGTTTGTAGGTAGGGATGGTTGGTAAAGGATCCTGGGCCTTCAGACTAGTCTGTAGCCCATCTAGGATTAGAATCCAATGTCATATGTATAATTTTCAGCTAGACACCTGTCCTCATCTTTTCCCACCTCTATTCCCATAGCCCTGAGCACGGTACTTAGTTCAAGACCCAACATAGGCACAGAGATCAATTTCTGCCTCTACAATTTCCATCCTGGGGGAAATTACTTCATCTCTCAGCTTCCTCCTCTACAAACAGGGAGTGGAAGTTCTAATGCCATGGACTGCTGCAACCTTTAGGAGAACTGAAGTGACAGGGTTTCCTATGGCCTTGTGGGTAGATACTGAGCAGTGCCCCCTCCTCCCATGAAACACTCCTTTCATTGTCTTGCCTTGCGCTATTATTAAATAGGAAATGGCTTTGATAAAAACACCCCATAGTCTGGTTGACCTTGAGCAAGTTGTGAGCAGAGATAGAGCTTAATGTATTTAAAAAGTCCAAGGCTGGACTATTTAACAGGAAATTTTGGCTCTTTAGTTGAAGCCCTAAAAAGTTGCTGAGCTGCCTTGGGCCCTGATGGAAACAGGTCACAGAGAGATAAGTTACCAAAAGATGCCAGCTGGCCAAACCACCTCCGAGTCTCCCTCTTCCACCATGACCTGATGACAAACGTTCTGCCTGTGACAGACACTCTGCCTGCCCTTTCTTTTTCAGCTCCCCTTTGCCCACTGATCCTTTGAAGGTGCCCTGAAAAAGTGTTCAAGATTTCACAGTGCGTACAAGAGGTTCTCAGATGGCATAGGCTATTTTCCATGGCTCAACAGAATGCTTGAGGCTGTCTAATTTATAAAGAAAAGGCATTTCTTATAGTTCTGTGGCTTAGAAACTCAATGTTAAAGAGTAAGACATTAACCTCTTGTTACTATAACAAAGAGCTAAGGCCATCAATGTAAGCAAGAGAAAATATATATTCGGCTCTCAGTTTTGGAGCTCCTGGCCCACTATCAGGTACAACTGTGGTACCTGACGACAGGTAGTTAGCTCATCGTGATTGTCACAATACACACAGTTGATATAACAGAAGTTATGCTTTATTATGCCAAGGGGTCGTCACCTACAGTTCACGCTCTTTAACATAAAGTTCCTAACTGCTGTCCGAAGCCTGTCTCCCCCAGGTTGCTCATGTGTGTGATGTATCTTAGCTGTAGGTCAGGTCCAGTCTCTAACAGAAGTCTGACTCAAGGGACAGGATCACAAGGGAGACTCTCCAGACTCAGGGAAATTCAAGTCGCCATCTCTCCAGATGAGCAGAGCAGGGCAGAGCATTGCTTTTTGTATCTGCTTATCTATGGGCATCATGGGTTCTAGGACTGTGCTTGCTCATCTTGAGTGAGTGACGTCACTGGGTCCTGGCCTTGGGTATAGTGGAGTTCCTGACTAAGGTATTTTTTACGTGTCTAAAGGGCTTTTAATTTTTAAGCTCATTACAATCATAGAAGACTACAATAGGGCAAAACTATCTCATGGCCTGGAAGGGATAGAGAAAAGAAAAGAAAATCAGATCGCCACTATTGTTTCAAGGGCAGACACTCACCGACACAAAGACCTCCCATTTACACAAGGCTGCACCTCTTAACGTTCCTATCACCTTCCAATGTCACCATTTGTGGGCTATGAGGCTTTGACACGTGGGTCTCTGAGGCTATTTAGGATACAAAGGAAAATATTTGGTGAGGGCTTTTTTGTGGGAAGGCACTGTAGGGATTCTCAAGGGGACACAGGTCATCATATGGCAAGTGCCCTCTCATGGAATACACAAAGCTGGCCTGGCTTTGTAGAAGGAGCAGCAAGCTGCATTCCCGCCGCCCAATTCCGGGCCGCCTGGCTAGCTTATGCCCCAAAATAACAACACACAAACTGTATTCATTTAAACACTGCCTGGCCCATTATATCTGGCCTCTTCTTGGCTAACTCTCACATCTTGCTTAACCCATATTTAGTAATCTGCGTAGCACCATGAGGTTTGGCTTACCGGGAAGATTCTAGCCTACGTCCATCTTGGGCCGGAGCTTCATCGCATCTGACCCAGAGAGGAGAGGCATGGCGATTACCTCACTTCCTTTCTTCCCAGCATTCTGTTCTGTCTACTCTACCCATATAAGGGCTAATCAAATCTTTAATACCTAATACCTCTCAACGGGGATACATTTCTCAGCCTGAGTGTAAACATCAAACCGAACTCTAAGTGGCCTCTCATTGGATGTGAGTAACTTTTCATCAGACGTAAGTACACTGAGATCAGCTGGTGCTATGAGGTCTGCGCATCCATTAGCATCCCTGACAAAGCTCATTTATAACAGCATAGACATCCAACAAATGGTAGCAAAAACAAGAAGAGTAATTCTAACAATGTTTGTTCTTAAAGATCCTAGAGAATTTTGACCACATAGGGAGTCAAGAGAATTCTCCCCTGGAGGAGAAGCCAGTTTTGCATGTGCTAACAAACTTACTTTCTATATCTGTATGTTCTTTTGGTCCTCATGGAATCAATGATTTCAATGATTATATGGATAATTAGTAAGTAAATAATACATTGGATGTATGCTAGTGTTTTGAAAGAATCGTAATTTTATTTCTGTGAGTGTGTCAATGTGTATGTGTGTGTTTGTGTATATGTGTGTGAGTGAGTGTGTGTGTGTGTTGTGTGGTACATGCACATGAGTGTCTATGTAGCA
>NW_004949118.1:3602428-3604928 GCF_000317375.1 Microtus ochrogaster | reverse complement strand
GGAAATGCCAGTATATGGGGAAGGACATGAAAGGAGGCTATATCACTGGGATGCTTATGGTGTGTTGAAATAGGAGCAGTGGGCTGGGCTGCGTCCCGCCACCCGGCTAGCTTATGCCCCGAAATAATTACACAGAAACTGTATTCTTTTAAACACCGCCTGGACCATTAGTTTCAGCCTCTTATTGGCTAGCTCTTACATATCGATCTAACTCATTTCTAATATCCCTGTAACACCACGAAGTGTCTTACCAGGGAAGATCTTAACCTGCGTCTGTGTCCGGTAGGAGAATCATGGTGACTCCTTGACTCAGCTTCTTCCTCCCAGCTTTCTGTTCTGTTTACTCCACCTACCTAATTTTATGTCCTATTAAAGGGCCAAGGCAGTCTCTTTATTTAACCAATGAAATTAACACAAAACAGAAAACTCTCCCCCATCAATGGTGCAGCTAGTTTAGTAGGGAGCTGGAGCCAGACCGTGTACTCTGGTTCTGCCCTGAGGCAACTACCCTAGTCTTTCTTTAGATGTTAGAACACAAGTCCCTTACCCTGGTCTTGCTCCCTGGTCCCAACAAGTGTGAGCTTGTTCCACAGATTTATTGGGCATATGTAGATGCTGGAGCCAGGGAGTTAAGCTTTGGGAAGAGAGATGACAGAGACAGACTAGAGAGGTTCAGGCCTGCATACAGGAAGAGCTGCAGTTATAGATGCAAAAGGACCTGCTGGGGTTTAGCTGATTTACAGCTGAAGTACATTTAAAGCAACGGGAAAACTGTCTAGCAGAGAGGCATTTACATTCCGTGTTTACAGAGAAAACACTGAGCTACTGAAAAGCAAGTGTTGCCAAATATCGCAGGGTGTATTCTGCCCTTCATCCACCGTATGAGTGAGCCTGACTCCTGTTTTGAATGTGTTGAGGTACATTCACCCCAGAATTCTCATTCTAAACAGAAACGACAAGGCTCCCAGTAGCTTACTGGGATGCTTTGCCTAATATCTGAGAGGAAACTTACTAAATCCCCCAGCAATTTATAATAGATAGAGATTTTAAAATTATGAGCATAGCTACTGCTATGGCTTGAATATACGCCTCACCTTCAATTCACATCCTAGCCTAAGGTCCAATTTGATACGGTTAGGAGATGAACACCCAGGAGGTGATCAAGCTTCGAGTGTGGGGTCCTCGCCAACAGGACTGACACTCTTCAGAAGAGGCTCAAGAGATGAACTCGTGACTTCCATTTTTCTGGATCCTTCCTCCGGGCGTGGACACAATCAGAAGAATGTGTTTTTTTTATTATTATTAATTAATTAATTTATTTATTTATTGGAGAGCAGCCCTTTCCAGACACTCAGTACGCCAGTGGCTTCATCTTAGATATCTCTGCCTCTAGGAAAGAGGTCATTAATTTATTATTTGTCCATCCCCGAGTCTCGAGTGTTTTGTTATAATAGCGCAAAGGAAACAAAGCAGGCTTTTTAAGGGGAAGTCCATTGCTTGGAAACTAGTTAACAATGCTGTTAGTGACGACGTCAAGAGGCACAGAGGGACATCATCCACACCCAGATAGATGAATAACCACAGTGATGGTCTCCCAGCTTCTTTCTGCTTCCCACACACATAAATTCTAGTATCCTTTCCTGGCTCTACCCCTTTGTGTGACCGCAGTGCAGGAATGTCACACTTTTCTGTCTCTCATGCGACTAAACTTTGCAACCCTCACACTAACATCCCTAAGACCTGACCTGAAAGCATCTACATAAGCTTTGTTTGCTCAGCACAAAATGGACTGTTGGATATACATGTCTGGAGACTTGAAATGGTATGTATCCAACCAGAGGCACCAGCTCTGGGCTTGTATAACCGACCTGCGAGATGCAGGCATTTAGAAGTCTATCAATCAGAAGTCCCTCCCGCTGATGTTGTGAAATATTGAAGGGTTAGATTCTGACTGTTGGTGTTAAAGTAAAAGAGAACATGCCAACTGATGCCAAACTGCTGAGTGCCAGACAGTGCCATTTAAATAAAGATCTCTCTTCCTTGATACAAACATATGCGTAAAGAATGTATGGTTGACAAGATACGGGGCAAAATAAGCCACAGATAATCTTTGAAGGACGTAGCCATTTCCACAGGATACAACACAAATTCCTCAAATTTTCAGGGAAAGGATTGAAACAATGTACCCTTTACTTTGAGTGAGAGGATGCTAGTGTTTTCTCTTCCGGAGCTCACATTCCTCAGGAAACAGGAGCCCAAGGTGACGGGTTACATTTTTAATCAAGTTGCTGCCTCCCACCTTGAGCGTCTGTTGTTCTGGAGTTTAAATTTATTTTTGTTAGCATTTGCAGAGGAAGCCCACTTCCCTGAAGTTCAGATGACCTTGAGGACGTTCCTTAGTTGCTCCAAAGTTGTATTAGCACACTCCAATGCCTTATGTATAACAGAGAGAGAGAGAGAGAGAGAGAGAGAGAGAGAGAGAGAGAGAGAGACAGACAGA
>NW_004949118.1:3570038-3602142 GCF_000317375.1 Microtus ochrogaster | reverse complement strand
GAGAGAGAGAGAGAGAGAGAGAGAGAGAGAGAGAGAGAGAGAGAGAGAAAGAGAGAAACTTGAGCCTCTTTGGACATATTGTCCCTAGTTCCCAAAGCCTGTTTGTTTAACAAGGGAGAATGCATGGTTACGTTACCTCAATTGTCTGTCAGGAAAACACCTGAAAGAAAAGTTAATGAAACGAAAAGCACAAACAATCAGTTTCACCAGAAGGTGACGGCCTAGCACTTGGTAGGGAGTGGACTGACTTCAGTGTTGGTGGGGCTCCTGCCAGACAGAGAACCATCCTGGGAGACCCCAGTTTCCTCAGTGTGCACTGGCTTGTCCTTCGCCATCTCTTCCTTTCTTGGCCCCCAGGACGCCCACTTCCGAGGAGCAGCGGGTACAGCCTATTGGGAGGAAGTGGTCTTCCTGCTGTTTCGGATGGCCTTTCCAGTCCTCGTGTGAACTGGTGTGTGTGGAGGAGAGGCTCCACTGCAGCATCTACTGAGAATGGGCACACTGTTGACTTTGAGAAAATGCAACAAAGAGACGTGGAGAAACTGTCAGTAACTCATCCCCCGGGCTCCTTTTTAATGGGGACATAAAGAGAGATGCTTATGAATTTAATGGCTCGAGGCTGGAGCAAAAGACCTACACAACGAACAGCGAGCTGAGCCTTGATAACATTTCCCACTAATAAAACTGTAAAAAAAAAAGTGTATGTAGTAAAATGATTTTTTGTAATGAAGACATTAGTCTATCACCTCGTTCTAGTTGGGTTCATCTGAGCTCTTCAATTTTAAAAATTCAGGCTTCTGTTTGGTTAAAGAATTCCATCAAACCTAGCATCTCACGACCCACCATGTGGTTATGTGCATGAGTAAAGAAAGCATAAAAATACCACACAATCTCCTTGCAGTTGGAAGGCCTTCTACGTGTCCTTCACGAAGACCTGTTTTTCCTCTTTGTTTCTCTGACTCAAGGAAGCGATGTCTACACAAGTAGTTTCAGGAACATTTTTGCATTGACACCCATTACCTCTTCTCTGTGGGTTGGGGCCAACACCGCTTTTAGAGACTCACTTCAGCATCTCATATTAGTGCAGAAGCAGACGCACGAGGCCGCCATTCTCGGGTGTGCCTACTTAGCCAGCAATGGACTAATGAACCGTTAATGCCTCCTCAGCTTGGAATTTAGTCCTCTTTGTTTTCAAATTCTCACAAGTAGTGAGACTGCTTCCGTCCAGTGCAGGAAAGTTGAAGGAAGAGATGGGAGGAGATTAAATGGACTGAAAAGAGTAATTAAACGTATAATAACTTTGAATATATTTTTAAATTAAAATGCAATGTGACCGCTCCATGGAGCATGCGAGCCATGAAGCCCTTGATCTATTGTCAAGCAAGTGAAGGGTTTTGCACACAAACACACACACATGTATAGAGCAGCAGTCTGTCTGGAAGCTTTCAGAGCTAGCTCTTTGGCACTTCCGTTCTCTCTACTATCAAATAGAGCCGCAGTACGGCTACCTGACGTAATTACTGGGAAGAGTAAATGAGAAAACAACCTCGTGCCTTGATGCACAGCAGTAGCCTCAGGCTTTGGGGGAAAGGAAGAAACAGACCGGTCTGCATAGCTGGTGCTTGGCTGGAGAGTGGGGAAGCCGGAGAACAGCTGGCGCTCAGAGGCTGCAGCCGTTGGATGAAGACACACCATAAATCACCGGCAGCTGCTGGCCCAGACACCAACCCTCAGGCTGTCTGGGAAAGAAACCTTGATGACAAAGCAAGTTTCTGCTTTTGTTGTTGCTTAGTTGGTCCATTTTTACTTCTGTGGGAGGGCAGACTTCTCAGTTGGGGTTTGGGTTTGGGAATCCCTCAATGGGCCACATGTTAAAGGCTTCAGGTGCTAGTGGTGGTGCTGGTGGAAGCTGAGAGACGGGGCCTCAAGGGAGGCTTTAAGTCAATGGGCCCTCAAAGACAGCTATAGACCTTCACCTTCTCCTCTTCAGAGATGAGTGGTTCTGGCTCACTGTGATCCTGTTGGGATATGTTGTTTCACCATGGCTGAGGGCAAAGGGCCAATTAATTGTGGCCCAGAATTTCCAAAGCTATGATCAAGACAAGCTAATTATCTTGGGTCACCAGAAGCCAGCACACTCTCCACTTGCAGGGTCTGGATGGCCACTCAGTTGCCTAACGCTCACTGTTCACAGAGGGTTAACTATAAGAACTCCCCTCTATTTCTCTGCAGTAATAGAAATAGCTTTTCCTCACGTCTTACTGGCCAAGTTTCTTTAGGCAGTTACAGAGTTTGATAATGTTTTCCAGACCGAAATTAATTGACTATGTACTAATCACTTTCCCCCTTGTTGTGATCAGATACCCGATAGGAGGAACCCTAAAGGATGAAGGATTTGTTTTGGTTCACGGTTTGAGGGTTCTGCTCATCATGGCAGGGAAGGAATGGGCGGAGCAGTGGCTCATGACTGTGGCTGTGAGAGTGTCATCATGGCAGGGAAGGAATGGGGAAGGAGTGACTCATGACTGTGGTGGTGAAATTGTCATCATGACAGGGAAGGAATGGGCGGAGCAGTGGCTCATGGCTGTGGCGATGAGAGTGTGGGGCTGCTTGCTTTCATCCTTTGGGCCACGAAGCAGAAAGAGCAAGTGGTGGGGCAAGAAGTAGGACCACACTGTAACCCCTAAGAGTCACCATTGTGATCGTCACCTTTTAAATCCATGGACCTGCTCCCTTCATCTAGGTTCCCACTCCTAAGCGTGCCAGAGCCTCCCCAAACTGCCACTGCTTGGTGTGCAAGTGTTGGAACCCATGCCACAAGGGACATTTCACACTGGAGCCATGACAGCCTGTGTGGTATGCCGGATGAATGACTCAAGCTCGGTCTGCCTGTATTTCTACAGTTGGTGTACTCTACTGTATCTTTATTAGACTATGGGGTAATAAACAGAAATTAGGCGGAAAATATCACAAGAGAAGACCTTAATCTTAAAATATATTTTAATTAAAATATAATCAAACCTCTTTCCCTCCTTTTGCTTTCTTCTTTTCAAACCTTCCCATGTGTATCCACCCCCCCACCCTAAGTGGATGGCTTCTTTTTCTTGATCAATAGAAGATTTTGATGTTAAGTTATAGTTCACTGGATCAATATAATGTTGATCGCCCCCCAGAATAAGGTTATTTTCATAGTGATGAGACCAGCGGGACTCAGAAGAAGCACGGGCTGTGGAGGCAGATGCATCTCGGTTCTCAAGCCACTGCGAACATCTGGACTTCCCACAGTGCATGCCATCCTTGAACAGATCCTTTAATGTGTGTGTCCCTCAGTGTCCTCATCTGTAGACCATTTTCTTTATCTAAAGACCAAGCAGGGGAAACATAAACCGCTGTGTGCTAAGAAAATGGCGCTGTTGCTGCTGTTGCTGTTGTTGGAAGTTTCAGTCTCTACTGCTTGATACTTGGTTTCAAATTTAACATTTCCAGGAGAATGCTATGTTTTACTGTTTTGAAGATTAGGTGCCGATACATTGAAGATTACATCTGGCCTTGTTATTAATCCCTAAGCAATACAGTGTGGCAGCTACTTATCCAGCATCGCAGTAGCCTAGATGTGATTAAAGTGCACAGGGAGGTGTGCACAGCTGTGTGAAAACTATACCATTATGTATGAGCAAGGAAAATCATAAATCATAAGAAATGAAGATGGGGGGGCTGGAGAGATGGCTCAGAGGTTAAGAGCATTGCCTGCTCTTCCAAAGGTCCTGAGTTCAATTCCCAGCAACCACATGGTGGCTCACAACCATCTGTAATGGGGTTTGGTGCCCTCTTCTGGCCTGCAGACATAAAGACAGAATATTGTATACATAATAAATAAATAAATAAATAAATAAATATTTAAAAAAAAAAGAAATGAAGATGGGGCTTGAGAGATGGCCCAGCGGTGAAGAACAAGTCCTGCTCTTGCAAAACAACCCAAGTTTGATTCCCACCCAGTACCCACGTCAGGCAGCTCACAGCTGCCTATAACTTCAGCTCCAGAGGATCCAATGTCCTTTTTCTGGCTTTCTTGGGTACTATACTCACACACATGCATACCATACACAAAACAGAGATTAAGCAAAACTTAAATAAATAAAAGATGACGAATACCAATGTTTAGTTTTCAGGAAGTGTCTTTGAAGTGGTTAGCGTTCTCTTCAGAATCAAGGGATCAGGCAGGGATGGGAAAGACGAGGTGAAAATGAAAACCAAGGCCCACAGCCAGCAAAGTCAAGGGCACAATGTCGGTGTCCTCGTCAATCTGGAGACTCTCAAACACAGGTGAGGAATGGGATTGAATGAAGAGACCACTCTCATAAACAAGACCTGGGCTCTGTAGAACCTGAGAAGGATGCTCCAGGACGCTGTGAGTTACATGTCCCGTGCTCAGGGTCTTAGTGCCAGGGAAACAACATGCCTCTCTCCTCACAATTGAAAATGTAGGGATATTAAACATAGTTTTATCAGCATCCTGATCAAAATCAGCAGATGATGTTTATCAAACAGACCACAGAACACGGGAAAGCCCTTTGCAAAACAGTGCCCCGTCTGGACCTGTAAGCTCTGTATCTGAGGATGCAGTGGGCTATCGATGGAAAATAACTGTGCGAAGTTACATCTGGCCTTGCCATTGTTCTGTAAGCAATACAGTGTGGCAGCTACTTACACAACATCGCAGCAGCCCAGATGTGATTGAAGTGCACAGGGAGGTGGGCACAGCTGTGTGAAAACACCATACCATTTTGTGAGCAAGATAACATCCACAGATTCTGGTGTTTGTGGAGACTCCTGGAGCAAGTTTGCAAGATTACCAAGAAGTGTCTGGCAATTGTTTCGCTAGAACTCTACATGGCTGCTGTCAGTAGCGATGGCTCCAGCTGTAGACGAAGCCATGCAGATTTCCAATGTTTAAACAACTTGAAGAGCACAAACCTCCATGGCAGAGAGAGTGTGGTCATGTGTTGCACAGGGACACTCACAGTCAGGGGAAGATCTGCATAGGTGTCAGTGGTCCCGTAACAGACGGCCTAGTGGCATATGATGATGATGGAGCGACTGCTCTGTGATGCTGGCACAAGACTTCACAAGCCTAGTTCATTGCTCTGAAAATGTCCTGTTAAGTGACACATGTTCCATTCCATCCAGCAGAGTGGGTTTGACACTAAACTCCATCTTCTCCACACAGAAAACACAAGGAAAAATGCTTTCTGAAAAATGCTTACCCCCCAACCTAGAGAAATTATGACTTCTAGTTTCACCCTGGTGTGTTGGAGCTGGCTTGCACACAGTCCCAGCCCCAGGTTCAGTGACTCCATATTGATGTGGGAGTGTCATATATCAATCTGTTGATTTCATTGGTTAAAAAATAAAGAAACTAGCCGGGCAGTGGTGGCGCACGCCTTTAATCCCAGCACTCGGGAGGCAGAGGCAGGCGGATCTCTGTGAGTTCGAGACCAGCCTGGTCTACAGAGCTAGTTCCAGGACAGGCTCCAAAACCACAGAGAAACCCTGTCTCGAAAAACCAAAAAAAAAAACCAAAAAAAAAAAAACCCCAAAAACCAAAAATAAATAAATAAATAAATAAATAAAGAAAGAAAGAAAGAAACAAACAAAGAAAGAAACTGCTTGGCCCTCATAGGTTAAAACATAGGTGGGAGGAGTAAACAGAATGGAATGCTGGGAGAAAGAAGCTGAGTCAAGGAGTCGCCATGATTCTCTCACTCCAGGCAGACGCAGGTTAAGATCATCCCTGGTAAGCCAGCTCGTGGGCTACACAGATTAATAGAAATGGGTTAGATTAATATGTAAGAGCTAGCCAATAAGAAACTGAAACTAATGGGCCAAGCGGTGTTTAAAAGAATACAGTTTCCGTGTAATTATTTCGGGGCATAAGATAGCCATGTGGGCAGCTGGGTGCCAGGGACGCAGCCCCATCTGCTCCTATTACAACACCATATCATCAACAGCATAGTAGGATCTTTACTTTGGAGACTCAGTTTCCCTCTGTTCATTGCTTTGGTTCACTTTGAGTCAGCTGTGCCCCTCATGCGATAAGATTCCCAAGACCTCGTCCATCCTTCTGTCATCTTCACCAAATCTTGTTGTAAACACACTTGAATTAGAGCCCAAACCCTTGGGACAGTCGTAGTGCTGGGATAGAAAACATTATACCTTCTGGGGAAAGGTACCGTTGATATTTTTGTTTGTTTAACACAGTCCTGCACACCCATGCTATTGTGAGGAATGGGTCAGTCCACTGTGAAATGGTCATCTTGGTAAGACCCGTCTCTGCCACGGCACAGTGCTTGAGTTCTGACCTCTCAGAACATTGGCTCATCTCTTCAAACATGCTGCCCACGATAGCCAGAGCTCTGACCCTGACCGAGAGGGCAACAGGAACGTGAACCGCACTTACAGTTTCATGAACCAATTGTCTGTCCAATGGACTCTTGGAGACTGGAGGCCACACAGATACAGTCCTAGGCTGGTTAAGACATGGGAGGCTTTTCAGCTAGATTGAGACTGGAAAGAAAATCATGAAATGCGTGGGAGGGGGACATTCAGGAAAATGAAGCAGGGTAGTGGATCTCAGAGTGACTCTTAGATGCTACTAGAATAATAAGTTGGTCCACACTAGGGAGATATCGGGAAGAAATGACTCCTTACCTCGGTCAGTGGAACATTGCTCTACCCGTTGTTCACAGACAGGAGGAGACAGGAGAGACTGGCTTGGACATGTTGAGACACTTTGTGGATTCAGTAAGATGAAGCTATGTTTGTTTTCTGTTACCTCAATGAAGTGTCTGAAGCTGAGAACTGTTCACAGAAAAGAGGTTGATCTAGTTCCAATCTGAGAGGTTCAAGGCTTGGTGCCGGCTTCTGCTTGGCTCTGGGGACCGCACTACTTTAGGAAAGGGGTGCCTGGCAGGGAAAGATCATGAGTCAAGAGAGGAAACCAGAAACCGGGGAGGGTTGTAGCCTAACAACTCTCTCCAGAGTTGTACACTGTAAGTGCAGCAGCCACAGTGAACCAAGGACCTCCCAGTTCCCACCACATGAAAGTGCCATTATCCCTGAGCTGGAGACTGAGCTCACAGAGCATGTATCCCCGGAGAACAAACCACCCTGGGTTAAGGAGGGGCTAGAACACACCCCATGGCTTCAGGAACACAGTTGGGGCTGTGTGTCACGGCCACCCTCATCCCGCAAGGAATGACGCGACCACCGGAGCTCTTCTCACTGCAGTTTTATTCCAGGACATTTTACACTTCTCTCTCTCTTCCCCTCTCTCTCTGAGCAAACCTCTCCCAGCCCTTAAGTAGGCATGGGCTGCCAATCCCAAACTGCCCATAGGCTCACGCATATGCAGGCAGCTGACAATCATTGCGTGATCATAGCATAGGTCAGGCCTTAGCCATAGGAGTTGATTATCATAAGGAGCACTCGCTTTCGGGATCGCGGAGGGCTGGAGCCAGTACCATCAGGTGGCTCCACGTAGCTCTCTACATTGCCATCAGGTGTGGCTCTCTACAGCTGTGTTCTGCATAAACCCACACAGATCTTTCTCATTCTGTGATCTGGTATACTGGTAATGGGTAAACCGTAGCATGCTCCCCTCCCTCTGGTATCTGGGGAATAAGGCCTCTCTATGACTGGCACATTGCTTGGTAGGCAGTGTACCCTTAACATACCTGCTTTCAGCGAGGGGGAAAGAAAACTCAAGGTGGTCCAGAAGGCAGAGAGACGGAGCAGCCCTTAGCTTGCTTGACAGCAGGCAGGTTGTATTTCTGCAGATGTAAACCACGTTGAAACAGCTGGTTCCCCTTGGTACTTCCTGCTCTCTGGTCTATTGGAGCTGTACAACACAGTAATCCCAAGAGCTCTAGTCTGCTGAGTGATAACAGCTGGCCTGTTTATAGTACAGGCACAACAAAACATTACTTAAATGTCCCAAATAATATAGCTTCTAGCTCAGGATAGAAGGAAATTGAGATGTTTTCAACATAGTCTCTGGCTATCAAAATTGCCCTTGCATCCTGAGACGGTGTGACCTCTGCTTAGTCTGTGAGAGAGGGCCATCTTTTCGTGATCAGTACCTTTATTATGTGGGCATTCCATGTTGCCTCCTGAAGATGGGAAGCTGTTTCTGTATGGTGCTACCTTGCCCAGCCAGCCCTCCTGCCAGCCTGTTTGTGTAGGTGCACAGCCAACAGAAGCAGCTGGCTAAAAGGTTTTCCTGGGAAAGAAGGCAAGATCAAAGCGGTGGGAAATGGAAGAAGCTGAAATAGAATGCATAATGCAAGCAAGGGTTGTATGAACCCCTCCAGGTCTTACAGCAGAGGCTGTTGATTGGACACCGGCTAGGGGGTTCTTCATATAGCCCCAGTGCTCCCAACAACCACAATGGAGACTCTCTGGCTCAAAAGCTTAAACTGTCTCTGTCTCCCCCAAATGGCCTTAGCAAGTCGAGAACATTGGGCTTTTATTTTTGACTTATCATCTTTCTGGAGCTTGGGAGAAAAATGAACAGGTAGGACAGAAGTTTTTCCAGTTTATCTCCAAGGCATTTATCATAACTCTGCATACATTTTGATTTTACTTAGAGTTGTATCCTCACTCATCCTTTTGAACCAAAGTCCATCTCTTCAGCAGAAGGCTAAGTGAGCATACAGGGAAACTCCCAGCCTCCTCTTCATCTACTCAGAAAGGACTGTGTGAAGATAGTGACCAGTTTCTGAATTCTCCTTTGCAGGACAGAGCTCAAGACCTACCTCACCGCATACGAAGCTGTGGCAATGATGGAGGAAGGTCATTGGTTAATTAAATAAAGAAGCTGCTTGCCCTGATAGGTTAAAACAGGTGGGAGGAGTAAACAGAACAGAATTCTGGGAGGAAGAGGAAGTGAGCTCAGAGACTCGACAGCTCTTCTCTCGGGGGCAGATGCCTCAGAGAGACACGATGCTCCACTCTTGCGGGCAGAGGCGAGAGCTCTGCTCTCTGAGGCACACGTGATGAAGCTCCGACCCAGGATGGACGTAGGCTAGAATCTCCCTGGTAAGCCACCTTGTGGGCTACAGCAGATTATTAGAGATGGGTTAGTCCAGGTGCGAGAGTTAGCCTAGAAGAGGCTAGATAGAAATGGCCAAGCAGTGATTAAATGAATACAGTGTCTGTGTAATTATTTCGGGGCATAAGCTAGCCGTGTGGGCAGCGGGGTGCTGGGAAGGCAGCCCCGCCGCTCCTAACACTACATGGCAATGGCTTCTAAGCTGTACTATGTAATCACTATCAGGTTCAGTAGCCCAACACTGCCCTCCAGTCTATGCCAGGCCCTACCTCTCCTTTCTTTCTCGGGATGTAGTTGTCCCTTGCAATTGATTTGATTTAGAGCGTTCCTCATTTTAGCTCCAGCCCCGGTTCAAATCTCTGAGGTTGTGCGATGTTAGTTTTCCTAGGGGCTTCATCTGCAGATTTCCCTACTGCTTCACACTGGAACCAGGTTCAAAGTATCTGAACTGAGGACACTGCATCGGCTTTAAAACATTTAAAACCAAAAGCCAGCATCATAGACATGAGACATTTCTGGTTGGGATAGAAATTTTTGCCATAGATAAATAAATAAACAAGTAAAAGTCACCTGGATGTTTGCTTATGTTACTAAGGAAATGAAGAGCAAGTAAGGCTTTTTATTTATTTTTATTTGCCTCAAATAATGGAATGTCAGGCATAGTGAGTGACTGCAGAAAATGGGGAAAATCTATATAAATGATCACAAATCTGAGTCTCAGGAGGAAAATAATTAATACTCCAATTAGCTTATTGTCTAGCCTATTTTTTTCTCAGGAAATTGGGGAATGTGTGGGTCTAATACCATTCCACCCTGGTCATGCCCTAGAGCAGAGATTTGTCCCCAGCTTCTTCCCCCATGAACACAGGAAGCCGAGTTACACAGGTGCGCAAGAACAGCTAGCGACATGTACTTATCAGAGACCAGGCTGCAGCTTCATCGCCCTAGGCATCCAGGGGACTAAGTGTCAACTCTCCTCTCCACAGAGTCAGATGGAGATAGAGAGTTCGGAAATCATTACATAAGGATTTGGCTTTTCAAGTTCCTCTCTTCCATCTCCAGAAGGTTCTCCCGTGTAATGACAACACGGGAGATTTTCTGAAAAGATGAAACTGGCAAATTTGAACGGTTTCGGAACTCAAAATAGACGTTTGCTCTTTCCATACAAAACCTGCTGCAGTTTGCCAAAGAAACCTTCTGTCTTCTCAAAGAAATTCAGATGCAAAGGAATTACCTTTCAAGAAGAATAGGCTTGGATGGGTTTCCAGGTCAAAGGTCCTCTTCCCTATGCTGCCCCGGCCCACCTGCTCCCCATTTTATACACCCATGTAGCTTGTTAAGGGTCCTCTGCTCCCCATGTCATACACCCATGTAGCTTGTTGAGGGTTCTCTGCTCCCCATCTTATACACCCATGTAGCTTGTTGAGGGTCCTCTGCTCCCCATCTCATACACCCATGTAGCTTGTTGAGGGTTCTCTGCTCCCCATCTCATACACCCATGTAGCTTGTTGAGGGTTCTCTGCTCCCCATGTCATACACCCATGTAGCTTGTTGAGGGTCCTCTGCACCCCATCTCATACACCCATGTAGCTTGTTGAGGGTCCTCTTACATCGCTATGCTGTGCCATCCCCTGTTCCCGATCACATATGGAGGCCCTGCTTACAAGGGTCCTGCTGTCCATTTTACCACCAGCACATCTGGGGAATCAGACATAGCTGGCCCACTAGCCTACCCAGCCTTCTTTATCCCTTGAAGCTTGATTTGTTTTGGGTGGGTCCACATATCACTGTTTAGCTTGTCTCTAACACACACTTATTTACATTTAGATTTTTCTTGGTTTCATGTATGTGTGTTTGGCAATGGACGGTTACATGCACCTGAGTGCAGGTGCCTTCAGAGTCCAGAAAAGGGTGTCAGATCTCCTGCAAATGGAGTGACAGATGGTTGTGAGAAGTCCAGCGGGTGTTGGAAACTGAACCCAGATCCACTGCAAGAACGGTACAGTCCCTTAACTGCTGAGCCATCTCCTTCCATCCTTCCTGTGTATTTATTATACTGATGTACTATGAAAGAATATTATTCTCTGGACATATTATGAACATTTTAAAGTACACACCAAGATGGGATTTCAAAAGAATTAACTTAAATTGATAGATGTCATTGTTAGGAATTTTTAGTGAGTTCTCTGCTGACGCAAAAATCCCAATCAAGCCAAATCACAATAAACCAGATTAAAATGTCCAGGTTTAATGGGATTCCTGTGCTCTCGGGTGGCCCCAGAAGGGGAACCAGGAGGAAGCCAATGTGACCACCAGGAGGAAGGAAAAGAGACCGCTTGATTCTCCTTCGGGAGCTATCTTAAATACCCTGTGGGAGTGGTCCTGACCCCCGCCCCCAGGGAAGGGTCAGGACCTGGGCATGCTGGGATTTGGAGTCCAGACCAATACAACTCTCAGGCCTGGGGGTTGGGGGCTATGCTCCCAACTTAACAGTCACAATACTTTCTTTGTCTTACTCTTCCTGGAATTCGGGTGGCTGGCTTTGCAGAATGTGTGGTGGACACAGACAGAAGCACCCGGAGGTGATGGAGGCGCCGTGGACGCCTGTAGACAAGATGGCGGTGCCCTCCTTGAGACTTGGCTTTGTGAGTTGTCTGTTTCCTGGTTCCCTCTGAGTCACTTTCAGTAACTGCAGCTCCCACTGTGTTGGTGGAGTTATCCAATGCCTAGAGTTTGAGCTAATAATACATCTATGAGGTTATGCATACCTCAGGACTGTCTCAAAACAGAAAGAAGTTGGGGGGGGGGGCGGATCTGACGGAGCGCCTTTCTGTCTGCCAGAAACCAGCAATTCTCCAGATTCCTCTGAGTTAAGTTGAAGAGTGAGACTTTTAGTTAGACTATGAGAGAGCCGCTGCTGCAAACAGAGAAACACATGAGAAAGCAAGTCCCCTCGCCACAGTGAAGCACAAATCAACACGGAAATGATAAGGAATTCAGTCACGTGTTTTGATGAAACGATTGACAGGGCGAGAAATTTGCTGCCATTAGTACCGTGAGAAGTTCACTGCGTTATTTGTTGTTTTAAACAAAATAGTGAAAATTTTAGAGCTTTGTTGAGAAGTTTGTGATTGGTTAGAAAAAGTGTCGGGCCTCTGTTAAGTTTTCTGGTTTTTTTTTTTTTTTTTCCTGTAATGTCACCATTGCTCTTCGAGAGATGATCACAGACAAATGCTCAGGCAGGGGCTCACTTCAAAGAAGTGAGGAGAAAGCCACTTGCCAGAGAGAAAAGATCAAAGGGAGAGAGCTGTTGCCTTGCCAGACGTGTGTGTGTGTGTGTGTGTGTGTGTGTGTGTGTGTGTGCGTGCGTGCGTGCCCCTCCTCACTCATCAGACATCTAAGGAACTCTTCAAATGTGAGATGATTGCAGGGCAGGGCAGAGAGATGCCAGTTTCCCTGATCCTGCTTAGACTTCACAATGGTGTCGGGGATGGAAACTAGTCACCTGGAGAGACTTCAGGAACCTACGACTATCAGAGTCACGTGGAAGATAGTATAGTGTCTGGGTGGCTTGCACTCTTGCTGCCTGGGCAGAATTCTAAAGAATATAGTACAGCTATAGAAAATGAACTAATTAATACACACTCAGTGAGCAAGAATTTAAGTCATATGTTCTGCTCCAGATTTAATGGATATTGTTTTGAATACAAGGACTGTTCTGATTGCACCCCACCCCTGGCATTGTTTGCTGAGGGTACGTGAGTAAGGTTATTTGCCTCGCTATGGGATAATAAGGATGCTGAAGTCGTGAAGAACAAACAACACTTAGGGCGATCTTGACACAGTAAATGTTAACTGTGTATCTGTCATTCCTAGTGACCCACGAGCTAGCTATCATCTTACCTCCATGGTAATGAATGGGAGGGTGCTGGAAAGATGGCTCCACAGTCAAGTGTGCTTCCTGCTCATGCGCAGCATCTGGGTTTAGTTCTCATTGCCCACACGGCAACCCGTGGCCGTCTGTGGCTTCAGTTCTAGGGTATCCAATGTCCTCTTCAGACCTCCGTGGGCTTCTGCATGCACGTGGCACACATAATCCCATGCAGGTGCTTGTGTGTGCGCGCACACACAGACATTAAATTAAAGACGACTAGACTAAAGCCTAGAGAGTATTAGGACATTGCAATGTTTGTGCAATGACACGGGCAGCAGACAGTCAAGGGACTTAGAGGCAGAGGCTATGGGCCAGTCAAGACAGCACAATGCAAAAGCGATGAATGTCCAAAGAAGAAAGAAGGCTCCACGGAGAAGTTCTACCCCAGCTTTATTCAGGAAGGGGAAACCGAGTGTCCACAGTAGATTGGAGATACTTTGGCCATGTAGATTTTGGTAGGTTGTATGAAGAGATAGATCAGGATTGCCTTACAGTGCAGGGGCAAAGCGTGCAAAAGGAAATGAAACAAAACCGTGGTCAGTACCGTCCTAGTGATGGAAACAGCAAGATGAATCAGGACTTCCTCTCACGTATTTATGAACTGGCATTTCCTACCAAGACTCCTAGGAGTCAGAAACATGAGGATTTGGCCAACAATGCTGAAGTCCGATGTTATCTGTGTGTCTCATGATTACTTTTTGCTACTGAAGATTACGGGTACATTTTTATTCCATTACATCCCGCTTGAGATAAAGGAGATTTTCCATATGCCTGGAACGTCTGCTTCCTTCATTCAGGAGAAGCATTCAATCTGAAAGAGGCTTTGAAACCAAGCGAGTGGGCCCCTAAGGCCAGGAGGAACAAACGAAGATGAGTTACAAGTAGTTTCCCGTACAGAGACGGTAGAGTAGCTCTTTCTTAAATGTGCACTGTCGGTGGCTCAACTTTTGCTAGACGTCTGCCAGATCTTGAGGGTTTTATAAGAATTACATACAACGTCTGTTTCTGAATGCTGTAAATCCAATCACTCAACACAACAGTTTGTTGGGTGGAAGATTCGGGCACAGCCACTGAACGATTCACAGATGGGCATGGTCCTCCTCTGTGTTCAGAAGGTATTCTTATGGTCTTAGGTTCTGAAGCAAAAGAAACGGTAAGATCTGTCGAGTCCTTTTGATCTGTATGCCTCCAGCTTGGATGGAGATAAAGATGTAAAACAAAACAAGAATCATCTCCACAAGAGAAAAAGCTTGTAAGAACACCCAGCATAACCCTGTGGTTTCCCGCTCACCTTGTCTCTTTGGATAAAGTGTTGGCACATGGGAGACACAACCACACACAAACACACATACACCAAAGTGTACAAGAAGGTTAAATAACTTCTTCGGAAGGGACAGAACGTGCTAACAATAGGCAGTTTGTAGTGGCAACAAGGCTGGTGTTTTGGTGCCCCATGGTGTGGAGTGGCATACCCGTCAAGGTGGGAATTGAAGCCTTGGGCACATCACAAGAATACTTCTGACAACTGGACATAGCCTCTGGACCATCTCACCTAAACAACTTCCCTGGTAGAGGCAGGTTTTGGCTTTGCTCCCTGGCTTCCCCATTCCCTCCCGCAGCTTTTATTTCCTCGTCAATTTTCTCCGGTGGAGGAAATATGGAAACTCGGCTGGCTGAACTTGAAGTGCCAGCTAAGGTTCTGATCCTTATAGGGGTTGTCTGGCATCAGGCGCGGTGCTGTGGACGGTGGGGGAACGTTGCTGGGAGATTTAATTTTAGGGAACAAGAAGATCCCAAGGGACAAAGAGTAAGAGAGCTTAACGCAGGGAGGTCCATGCTTGCTCTCTGAAAGTTCAGTCATTGAATCTGCCGAAAGGAAATAACAGACAGCAGACTGGTAGGGGAGAAAAGGGCTACCCGTTGATTGGTGTAGACAAAAGGAAAACACAGAAAAGGTCAAGTGCTTGAGACTTAATCCTCACAGGGGAGAGATGATTGAGGGGATACAGGAAATTTAAAATGGGTATCGAATGATGTTTACAGGAGGGAATGGGCCCAGAGAACAGACGGGGGTTAGGACAAGATTCTTCTAGAATGCAGGGTGTTTGAAATTTTGTTCGATGAACTTATTCTAAGCTACCAGCTCCTCGGCAGTGCCTCCCTGCTCCCTGTGTTATTTCTAGAGTATTCACTTGTGACATGTCATCTGCTCTAATCCCTAGAGTTTCGCTTCCCATCGTCTTACTGACTGTCTCGGGTGGGCAGGCCAGGGAACAAAGCCAGGCTTCACAGGACTCCATCCTCAGAACTTCCAGCTCCTGCACCTTCTCACAGGGCTTATTCCTGGCTTGAGTTTGCCTTCCCTCCACTTCTATTGTTCCTCCTACACAGCTTCTCCTCTCCTCCCACATCCACCTTCTCTGCAGCCGATTTATCTCTCTGATTACACGTAAACAAATGACTCACCAGCTAGCAGTGATGAGAGGGCCGAATTGCTCAGGAAGAAAGGCAGCGGCCTGCAGGGAGCAAGGTACTCATTGGGACGCTGAACACTAATAGGGCATTTGGGTTTTGTACAAAACCGAAGACCTGAGCTTGCTGTTGTCACCTGGACAAGGGCGTTCTGCTCATTCTTGGAAATGTATCTACCATACACCTACAGTTCAACACTGTCGCCTATGAAGTCGTGTCTTTTGGCTGGTACGTCCCGGGAGGCATACGGGGAGGTGTAGTCTGACTCACAGGCAGGCATGAGGAAAGAGCCAGAGACAGCTCCAGAGCTAACCTTTGGCCCACCAGGAACCTCCTGAAACGCTGCCGGACTGTCCTCACAGAGATCAGAAGGGTTAGTGGTTACCGCCTGCTGCTCTCAGACACTCTGGTAACCCCTCCCACAACCCAGGAGATCCCCACAGGCATCTACAGAGAAGTCCCAAGGGTCATTGTCCTCTAAAGGTTATTTGAGCAGGGGTGGCAATGAGAAGGGCAGAGGCCCTAAAGGATGATGGGAGAGGGACAAGGGATGAATGACAAAGCTGGGGGGGGGGAGGTCAGTGGTTGGAGGCCAAGGGGCAGAAGAAGCAGAGAGCATGTGCACTGTCCCCCTGAAAGCAGAGGGCCCATTCCTGAATTGGCTCTGCAGTAAGTGTCTCATGAAACTTTTACATCCAGAAAACCCCCAGTGCCCTTAGGGGTTTTTTATGAACTGTGAACTCTTGACTAAGAGCTTAGGAATGTGAGGCATTGGGGCTGTTTCTCTGACGTCCTGCCCTTAGTAGGGGACACGGGTTGAATTGAGATCAATATCACCCTCCATATCACAGGGGTCATTCCTGACTTAGTGCCACAAAGAGGAGTTCAAGAAATTCAGGCTAAGTATGTATAGTATCTGGAATTCCTATTGTTATCCTGTATTGTCTAGGGGTTCTGGAAGCCCCCACACCAGGACGTTATGACTTAAGGATGCAAGTCCCCAGACAAATACACGATGGTCCCTTTTAATGGGTAGCTTTCATTTCTGAAATTTGAGTTACCCATTCATTGTCAACCATGATACAAAATCTAAGCTGAGTGTATCGGTACACACATGTAATTCCAGGACCAAAGAACCTGAGACCAACCTGGGCTATATGATGAGCCTAACCAGCTTAGACAAATGGCTATCTCTATTGATATTTATTTCCAAATGGAAAAATCTGCAGTTTTCCTAGAGACTACAGTTTACCCATAATCTGTGTAATTAGATTAGGTTAGCAGAAAAATTTATAGGCATTTTACAAAGAGGAAAACTATGAAATTTAGTGTTTTTGTTAGTCTTTTAAGGGTAGTTTAAAGGGTTGGGGAAATGGCTCAGCAATTACGAATACTGGCTGCTTTTCCAAAGGACCTAAGTTTGATTCCCAGCACACGCTTTGTGGCTTACAATGTCTACTACTCCAGTTCTAGAGGATCAGATGCCCTCTTCTGGCATTTTTAGGCACCAAGGACACATCTGATACCCAGATTTACACTCAGGCAAAACACCATTACACATTATAAAAAATAATAAAAAAATAAAAGTGTATAGTTTGTATAATACAATACAAACCACGCTGATCTTGTTATTAATGAAGTTCCCATCATATTAATACTCTATAACCAAGCCCACGCCAAGGGCTTCAGTTGGCTGCTCTGTTTGGCAGGAGGGTCCCTGGAAACTGTCCTTAGCTCAGGCAGTGTTCTTCAGAAATGACCACAGGAAAGCTCTACAGGCTGGTCCTTGGATAAGGCACAGTTGCCTCGTCTTTGGATGACCCTGTGACCTGAGCCCTTTCTGTGGCCTCATGTCCCCAGGTGTGACTCACTCTCCAGGGGTCTGTGGTTTGTCCATTAGAGTCAAACATAACTTGGGCACAGATATTAAGACAGCAAAGAGCTTAAATGTCTATGGCAAAAGAGATTCAGGGTCTTTCCCTCCTTGAGATGCGGTTGCCCAGCCTGCTGCAGCCGTGGATGCCCTGTGGTGCTGAAACGTGGCTATGATGGCAGAATCAGAACTTGGCATGGTATCGGCCATAACTCAAGGTCCCCTTGCCTCCCAGCCCAGAAAAGCTAAGGATCTAACAACTGTCAGTATTCCGGAAGACAAAAGAGAACTTATGAATATTCACTTTTGGCCATTCATATTCAGTAAGCCTCTGCCAAATGAAAGCCAATTTTCCCCTCAGGGCCCGGAAACCCTTTCAAATCATGTTTTTGAATCAGATTCTCTCGTGGACTGCTGCACGTATGAATTCTGATTCTCGAGTGCACGTGTTTTAATTTCTAAGAAGATCCTGCATTTAGTGTCAATGTGGGAGGCACCAAGCTTTTCCACACACGTCAAGGGATGGGGAAAGAAGCAGTAGCTCACCCAAATCCAGCCAAATAACCAAGATTTTAAAGGTTCTGTTTTTAATGAGTTTAGCGAAAGTATGCTGCCAAAGTAACTTCAGTAATCATTCATAAAGATCTTTGGAAGTTTCCAGACCACACGACTTTTA
The DNA here is from genome assembly GCF_000317375.1 of Microtus ochrogaster. Classification (NCBI taxonomy): domain Eukaryota; kingdom Metazoa; phylum Chordata; class Mammalia; order Rodentia; family Cricetidae; genus Microtus; species Microtus ochrogaster. Next base: position 3,584,078 of record NW_004949118.1, on the reverse strand, counting down.
AAGAACATAGGGAAGCAGCCCAGGATTTAAATGAGCAAGCTATGTCCTGACTTACATCCTTGGGCTCTAGGCAACATGACAACTCAGTCCCCTCTCCCAAACTTCTCTTTCTTTTGGGAGAGGGCGGGAAGACAAAACCATTAGGATCATGATAATAGGACAAGATACTAGTAGATTCTGCCCCCGCCCCCCACTTTCACCCCCCTTTACATGCTTCTCCAGAAAGAAAGCCAAGGGCCGTGGTTTCCAGCGCTGCTTGCTCTTCATCCAGGCCTCCAACCTGCCTCCCTGACCAGCTGTGATCCACATGCAGGGGATTACTGTTGAATTATAAACAAGCAGCCGGGACGGAACGATCTGGGATTTGTTTTCATACAACCAGACTTCTGCGGGAACGAGACATCCAGGTGTGCACAGACTGAAACTTGTGTTTGGTCTATGAGCATCCTGGAGATATCGCAGGATTTAGGGGAAGTTTGCCCTTCAATGGTAAAGATTCTTTCATATTTCCTCGCCCTCCCTGTCTTCCCTCTCTTCATTCCTTCATTCTCTCTCTCTCTCCCTCTCTCATGCTGTTCACCTCTTCTTTTTTTTTCTTTTTTTTCTTTTTTTTGATTTTTCGAGACAGGGTTTCTCCGTAGCTTTTGGTTCCTGTCCTGGAACTAGCTCTTATAGACCAGGCTGGCCTCGAACTCACAGAGATCTGCCTGCCTCTGCCTCCTGAGTGCTGGGATTAAAGGCGTGCGCCACCACCGCCAGGCCTCTTCTTTCTTTTGAAACAGGTTTCCTGTATAGCCCAGCCTGACCTAGAATCAAGATCCTCCTGCTTCTACCTCACGAGTGCTGGCTTTATAAATCTGTGCCACCAACCCTGACCCTTGAACATATTTATTTTAATGCTTTACCATCAAAAAAAACTTTTAAATTTTCTTTGCCAGAAATCAACTACATATAATTTGTAAATATAAAAATGTTCTGGAAAAAAAGTCACTTTGGTAGTGCCGAAGGTTGGCGTGTACCTCTAGTGATGGTATCCAGACATCTTCCTGAGTCATCTCAATTGCTTCTTCTTTTGATTGCTTCTGTACACGCAGACGATAAGGTTGCAGCATTAGGGACCAATCATGAAGGTTCCTGTGTCCTGGACCTCAACTCTCTGAAAACAGGAGTGATATTACCTTGTCTTCTCAACTGCTATGGCGATCATTCAAGGAAATGTACAAGAAGAAATGACAGCGCAAAAGTCAGAACATGGAAATGCCCCACTGCCCAGTCCTCTGCTCACACAGGCTGGGGTCCCCACACATCGCGCTGTCCAGCATGGATCTACGTGCAATGCAGCTGTGGAACATTCCAAGAAGAATTCTTCAATGCCTGATTACGTTGAAGTCAAGACCCACCGCTGTCAGGCGACATCAGCAGCCTACTGAGATACCTACCCCTTCTCAGAATTTGAATTTGTGTGGTGATCCTTTGGGAATCTTCGAAGCTAGACAGAATCTCCCTCAAAGCTAAAAGACCAAAAAGAGAGAGGGAAAAAAAAACGACAGAAGAGAAAGGACCTGAGTTCCTAATGGAGGTGAAGCAAGACAATGATGACGAACACTGGCTTTGCTGGCCCTGGGCAGAGAGCACAGTGTTTGTTCAGAGTGGAAGCCGGAGCGGAAGCAGGGTGTAGACAACACAGAACATCCCTGGGGAGAGTCTGGGGAAGTTTGCCTTCTCTTCTCCAATTCATTGTGAGATGTATGGCCACACATAAACCCACAAGATCTTTCTGCCTCAACCTATTAACACACACACACACACACACACACACACACACACACACACACACACACACATTTCTAAATCCTGCAATTGATCAAAGGGATATTTGCCTAGAGTTTTGAACTATCTCATTCTTTCATCTGCACAGAACACGCACAGGCCCTGGCCTGTCTCACTTTGTGACTAAAATCGTGTCGCTCAGACTGGTTGTTGCCTGGGTGAGGTCAGACATTGGCGTTGGAGCGTCAGAATTTATTTTCAGTACTCACTGCAAAACAACCCAGAGGTGAGCACCCAAAAAGAATTCCTTTTCTTGGTCAGTTAAGGCTGAACTCTGCTCACACCATGTTTCGGGTTCTCATGACGACACTGGAAGCCATGCCAAACTCAGGTGCCTGTGAGTCACCCACATTTGCTATCATGGAAAGAAAGCAATCTTTGAGGTTTCAAAACAGAAATGCAGGGAAGGCCACTTTCCCCTTCAGCCATAAGACAAATACAGTATTGATACTGAGACTCATCTGATCCAAGAGCGAATAAAATACAATAGTGTTTCAGTGGCTCCGTCAATGGCTCCTCTGGCTTCCTCCTAAGAACAGAGGAACCTGCACCAACAGGCTTTGCAAAGAGGCTTTTCTGAAGACACCTGCTCAGACCATCTGGGTGTCTGGGTTTGGTCCTATCTTATTTGCCATCTCCATTGTTTCTGAACGGTAAATACTGGAGGAAGAACTCACTGGAAGCTCGGGAATTGGGCTCATTCCCATAGTCCAGAATGCTCTTTCCCAAAGTTGATTGTTTGCCTGTGCCATGGAAACGTCAAAATCTGATAAACCCAACTTGTAAATCTTTGTATGACTGTCAAGATTGTCTCGTGTTGCCTACATGAAAGGACTCGACACCTACTCTCCTTTATATTTTTTCCTCTATTGTTATGATTTTGAATATTTCATATTCTGGGAAGATTCTACCCAGGTTTTTAAGACTTCAAAGGGGTCTATGAGCACAGTCCAGAATAAGCAGGAGGAAAGTTTCTCCAAAGGTTAGGCACCAAAAAAATCCTTTCTTTTATGTTTGAGATTATAATTTGATTACATTTTTCCTTCCAAGCCCTTCCATCTCTCTCTCTCTCTTTCAAACTCATGGTTTCTATTTTCATTAATATGAATACATGTCTGCACATATATTTCTTAAATATAAACTGTTAATTCCATATAATGTTATTTGTATATATGTTTTCAGGATTGCTGGTTTGGCTATGGACAACTGATTGGTGTGCTCCTCCCTAAGGAGGGCAGCCTCTCTGCTCCCAGCTTTCCTCTGTTGCCTGTAGTTCTTTGTGTAGGGTTGAGGACTCGTGAGCTTTTTCCTGTGCAGTTTCTCATGTTTTGTTGGACACCAAAAAAACTTTGAGTGTTGCTTCTGCTTTCCTTCCTTTTCTTTCCTTTCTTTTTTTCCTTTTCCTTTCTCTTCCTCGTCTTCTTTTCTTTCTTCCTCTGCTGGTTTTCTCTCTTTCTTCCTTCCTTCCTTCCTTCCTTCCTTCCTTCCTTCCTTCCTTCCTTCCTTCCTTCCTTCCTTTCTTTCTTTCTTTCTTTCTTTCTTTCTTTCTTTCTTTCTTTCTTTCTTTCTACAAGGCAAGGTCTGACTTTGCTGCCCAAACTGGTACTTTATTCCTGGGCTCAACCATCTTCAGAAAGTGACTACAAGAAGAGTCCAATGCACCTGGCTTCTTGGAATATTCTACAGCAGCATTGCAAGTCTCCTTAAACCAAATCCATCCAGACACTCAGACAGGCTGGGCCTCTATCTGTATGAACATGGATGGAGACCTTGAGTTCTTTTCTTATTCTAAGCACTAAATTATTTGCACACACACACACACACACACACACACACACACACACACACACACACAGTGCTCGACTTTGCCTTTGAGTTAAATGCTGTTTACAAGATAAATGTTCTTCATTTACCACTGAGTTTCAAATGCTTTAGCTTTTGCCTCTTGTTTCGTCTGCTAGGAAACTGGTGACCCGTGATGATCTCAGGTGATGATGGAGAACCTTCAGGCTCTCTAATCTCAAGAATCCCGAATCTTTTCATTGTGCCTGGGAAGATGATTCCCTAACAATGAATTTCTTTGTAGTGTCAGTTTCCTGAAAGAGATTTTATACTGTCAATGTAATCACTGTGGCGGGAACATCTGCCTCTCCTCTTCCTCCTCTGCAGAAACCAGCTAGATCCTCTGTCCTGCTTTGAGACTCACTGAGGAGATTAGTCAGGCAGCAGGAACATGAAGCAATGCATTGATTGCTTAAAACACAGTACAGTTCTGTTTGTTGCACACAACAACAAGAAACTATACAACGATTTAAAACAAATATTTCTTTATGGTTGTGCTATCTATGTTTATTATCTCTGGGGAGTCTTTGCAACTTAAAGATTTGTCCTTTATGTGGGTGACTTACTGTAGCCATGTTACAGTAGACCCCGAAACATTTGATTTGCCTTCATCCACATGGGGGGAACTGAGTGTTAGACCTTGTGTGAGAATCTTGATGAACAGTAACTGGTTCAACTGGTTCACCAGGCAAAACAAGAAGCAAAAGCTAAGGCATTTGAAATTTGGGTGGCGAAATGAAGAGCATTTATCTTTTGATCAATATTTAACTCAAAGGCAAAGTCAAGTACTCTCTCTCTCTCTCTCTCTCTCTCTCTCTCTCTGTGTGTGTGTGTAAATGATTGATTAATTAGAATAAGAAAAGAACTCAAGCTCTCCATCCATGTTCATACAGATAGAGGCCGAGTTGGCAGTGTCTGGAATGGATTTGATTTAGTGAGACTTGCAATACAGCTGTAGAAAATTGCAAAGTTCACTCAAATGTTGTGAAACTTTTAGAGCCAAGGCAGCCATTCTTGAAAACCATGAATTTCTCATGTAAAACAATATAACTAAGGCTTTAAATATTTCCCTTAGTGTTTATTTTTGTGATTTGTAATAAAGAATATTCTCCTCCTTTAATAAGACAGTATAAAATGTTATCTTCTCTACATGATTAAATAGACATGACTTCACTATCAGATGCCCCAAACAACTGCAGAGAGGCATTCTGTCACCGTGTGTTGAACTCAGGAACAACAAGCATCAGGCACCATCGGGAAGGAGCATGAAGGTGTTTCGGTGTTTAGTTAGACTCACTTGAGTGGTCAGCATGAAGCTGGTGGCATCTTCATATGGCAATTCCTTAATGTTCTTGGCATAGCACCGACCCTACTGTGCCCTATCTACCTACCATCCTGTCCTGGTTCTCATGCGCTTATTGCCCCCAATGTGGGATCCATTGCAATCTCCAGACAGCATCCTCTCAGCCTTACCTGCAAGAGATGTCTCAGCAACCCCAGAGGACCACAGCTGAACTCTCTCAACTTCTGAGTTTACTTCCTAGTTCTCCCTACAGGTGGAAGCAGCCTTAGCTTATGACTGTTTTTCTTTTCCTACCAATCCAACAGCATTTGCTTTCCCTCTGACCTTGTTATGACTCAATTTTAGCACATCTCAACTGTCAGCATCGCCGCTTGTATTTGTCACCTTTTTCATGGCTGTCTTCTGACAAACGCAACTTAAGTGAGCAAGGCCTTGTTTGCGCTCATGGTTTAGATGAGCGCAATCCTTTGTGGTGGGGAAAGTATGGTTGTGGGAGCTGCTTGGTCCACACTGCCAACCATGAAGCAGAGAAAGAAAAGGGCCAATGCTTAGTGCTTAGCTGGCTTTCTCCCCCCTCCCCCCCTTTTAAATTAAGTCCAGGCTCCTAATTCATTGGATGGTTCCACCCACATTCTAGACATTTCCTCTTCAATTAGATGACTCTGGAAATGTACTCAAAAGCACACCTCAAGTGTGCATCCATCAGTATTGCTATAGGTGTTCTTTAATCAAGTTGACCATCCAAATTATCCATCACATTCTCCTTCCATGTTAATGCTACAATAAAGTAAAATAAGAGTTACTTGAACACAGCATTGTGATACTTATCCTGACTCTGATCTGGTCGTTGAGACAAGCACAGAGAGGCTAAGAACCAGGTAGCATATGTAGGGTGGCTAGACCGACAAAGGGATGAACATAACCTGTACAGAACCGAACTAGATGATGGGCTATTTCAACATCCTTCAGAATGGTACGCAGACTAAACAAATGAAGTACTGTTTCTAGAATTCTGTTTTATGTTTTCAAACTATCATTGAAGACAAAGAAGTGAGTCTACCAAATATGTTCATTATCACAGTTTCCCCCTCACACCTATTCTTTACAGGTTGCACAATGCCAAAATGTTTCCATGCCAACAAAGTTTACAGTCTTTTTGCCTCTCTTTATAAAACAGGAGATTAATATGTTTTTCTTGGACACGTAATAGTATGATTCACATCTTGCTGTTCATTTACATAACCAACAAAAAACTACCATATCTGTAGCTCAAAGGAAAACTGAAAATCAGTTACACTAAAATTTCCATCAGGGAATTTTATGATAAGCTAATGATTTTTCCGTTGCTTTTGTTTTCACTTAGTAGTATAATAATGTCAAAAAAGTAGTTCCATGAGCATAGTGCCATGCATGAGAGATGGTGGTGACAGCCCAGCGACACTAACAGCAAAAGAACTCACCAAGACCAGAGCTGGGGATAAACAAGAGCTTTGGTTAGATCCCAAGAATCAAAGTGAAAAGCTGGTATAATGGCATGAACCTGCAATTTCAATGTCAGGGTGTACATACAGGTGATTGCTAAGGCTTGCTGGTAGTCAGTGTAACTTACCTGGACACCCAAGGTTGAGCCCTGGCCTATACAAGAACATACACACATGTGCAGGCACACTAAAATACACGATGCGCACCAACATGATCATACATGTGTACACACACACACACACCACACACACACACTCACCAAGTCTGAAAAAGTTAGAAAGTAGTTTAAATATATTGCAGTACATTTGCAATGGCAAACTATAAAGTATGCAAAGTCCTGCTTCTTCAGAGCTGGGAAGGGAGTTAGCCTTTCTGTTTGCTATTTGTGGTTTAACATGTGACCTCTTATGGTGGCCATTCCTGGCTGCATGCTTTCACTCAGCTGCCATGGGTTCTAACCGTTTGGATCTATAAGTCCGACCCAAATCTTTGTTATAGGCATTTCCTTGGTCATGGCATGTTACTGCAGCAACAGGAAAGTAACTATCACACCAACTCTTGAGTTGCAGTTGTCTACATAGCTTGGCTATGCCGAGGCAGAATTTACTGCATGTCAGGGGCTTTGACAAACTAGTGACACATGCCACGCTAGGTTTAGTTACCCTGTGCCCAAAGCCCATCTCACAGCCTTACAGTGTCCTGTGAGTGTTTCAGAAAGCATCTGAAGTCATTCGCCACCCTGTCCTGTGGCCCCTGACCCTAAACAGAAACAAGGAGGAGAAAACAGACAGGGCGCGGTGCTTCCCTAATTTGTAGCAAACCTGGGGAAGGGTTGCTTTCAGAGGTTCGGTGTGCTTCTTGCAATGCACTGTAGTGGTTAACAAACTGTTCGCACAATGACTTTCAAGCTAGAGCGTTGCTTGATTGTTTTTTTTAAAGTCATTTGCCAGTCTAGCGGGTTGCATCAGTGTCTGTTTCCTGGTCATAACCTGTGCTGTGCTTATGGAAGGCCTCTGCGTATTGTTATTGTCAGCATCTAACATAATCTTATATATAACATTATGTAGGAACTAATTCAATTATCTCCGTGTAAGAGTTTAAGATGTCTCCTCTGAGAAACGCAATAGAGGAGATGTGTCAGCTGATAAGTAGGTAGATGGTAGGCAGACAGACGGACATGTAGGCAGATGGTAGAGACAGACCAGAGTCATGCAGTGTGTGGTCAACACTATTATCTGTCAGCTCAATCCACATTTCATGTGAAAAGATTAGCAGTGGTTCCTAGATTTCTTTTGTTCACATCCATGAACCACAAACTTGCATCCATTCCTGGTGCCGGCAGGTGTCTTTATTATAACCATAAAGGATGGTTTGTTTGTTTTTCCAACCAGAGCTGTCAAAGTTTTATCCTTATCTGTCAATCAGTGATGGAGGACAACAGCCCTCTGCGCAATCAGGAAGGTTGTCTAGTCGCCGGAAGCAGAGCAGGAAGCAAGAGAGAGAGGAGAGGGAAGTGGAGGAAGTGGACGCTTTTTTAAAGGAAGAGAGACCACACCCCAATGGGCTGGTATCTCAGCGGCTATTGGCTGAAGGAGCGGAAGGACCTCCCGCAACAAATCAGGATAAAGTGCTTCTCCAATATGGTGCATACGAAAATAACTGTACACCTGGCTATCATATTGCCCTATAACTGGGCTACTGGTTTAGTCAGTCTATGTAACACAACCTCTGGCCTCACATGTGCTAACTGGTATGCTGGCTAGGCTTTGTCAACTTTGTAGAGTCACCTGGGATGAGGGACTCTCATTTGAGGAATTACCTCCCCGAGACTGGCCTCTGGGCAAGTCTGCTTGCATTTTTGTTTTTTATTTAAATTAATGGTTGATGTGAGAAAACTCAGGCTCCTGAGGGCTGTGACACTTCTAAGTAGGTGTGCCTGGCTTGTATAAGGGAGCATGCTGGGCAAGCCATAGAGGTAAGCCGGCAAGCAGGGGTCATCTGCGGTGTTGCATCACGGCTTGCCTCCAGGCTCCTTCCTGCCTTGTCTGCCCTGGGTGATAGGCTGGCGTTTGGAAGGGTAAGATGAAGTAAAGCCCTGAGTTGCTTATGTCAGGAATTTATCGCAACAATGACGCAAACTCCTGCTTTCTTTCATTCCTCATTAGCTGTGATAGCATATTAATAGTTTAGGAATAAAAAGTCATTCAATGAAGCGTGCACTTTTTTACTTTTCGATTTTTTTAAAACAATGAAGCAGCTTTAGTTTGAGACAAATACAAATTTAAATGCAATGATAAGAAAGAAAAAAATTCTTAAGGTGTTTTTACTCATGCCCCATTGTTAATGATTTATGACCATTTTATGGTACAGAATCATAACCAGGCAGTTGACATGTCTGTAACCCATTGATATTCAGATATCTGCAGCCTTGATAGCATGTGTGTGTGTGCGCGCGCACACATACACATGCCTCATATTTGTTTCTGTACACAAATATCCTATTTTTTTCATCCATTAAATTTTCAGCCGGGTAGACGTGGGACTCTGTTTATGCTTCTGCTTGTGGTAATGGGAGATAGAGGTTTTAGCCACAGAAATCAGAACCCACCCAGCCCTGTGCTGTTTCCCTGTGATAGCAAGAAAATGTTCCATTTGCAAACTGCCCCACAGAGCATCCCTAGCAACTGCAGAACCAGCAGCCCGCTCTGGTGAGCTTCTGTCTGCCATGGTTTTCCATCTGAAAACTCTGCACACTCGAGGGGAGGCGTCTCTCTCACCCCTTGCTTTCCAGTTGGTTTGGACCAAATGAACTGAGAAAGACAAGTCGTTGGCAAATCTTCTCTCTAGAGGGTCATAGGCGCAGGACTAACTTGCAACAAGTTGTTTAACACGGATAGCAAATCTTCCCAATGAACAGCTTTTCAGAATTGTAACGGTAAGCTACTTCTTTAGTGTCAAATGCAGACCAAGCAATGATGACAGGTCTGGGGGACGTGACTGAAGGAACCATGTCTTATAAACAGCTGTAGCTATTTCCACACGGATCCCATCTTCAGTGCACATCACCCCCTACATACCTGAACGGCACCCCCTTGTGACATCAGCACACCGACACATGTTCACGTGGGGCAGCTGCTTCCCCACCGAATCCAACTGCTGCCACTGATGGGGCAGATGGCTGTTGGTGACCTTCGTGGGGGACAGTGGTTATTTTCTCAGGAAGAAGAGGCTAGATTAAATGCGTTTCCCTCTGCTATATATATATATATATTTTTTTTTTTTATTTTTTTATTATGTATCTGTCTGTGTGTATGCCTGCAAGCCAGAAGAGGGCACCACATTACAGATGGCTGTGAGCCACCATGTGGTTGCTGGGAATTGAACTCAGGACCTTTGGAAAGAGCAGGCAATGCTCTTAACCACTGAGCCATCTCTCCAGCCCCCAACACAAATACAGAGCATTTAGAAAAGCAAGGTGCCTATGCCTTGTAACAGCCTTCTGTGCGGGGTTCTGCTCATGCCAGACTTGTTCCCGGACGGCGTACACTCTCTCTTGACACACTTTCCCAGCTGGGCTCTGCTCTCCCGTCTCCCCACACTTCCTGAAGGAGACATGTGTGGGAGAGCAACCTTGAAAGGCATGCTAAGGAAAGAAGCGGCCCCCAAGTCTTTTTGCCTGAGCCTGGGTGTTTGAAGCACATCTTCATCTCTGAACGCTTTGAGCATTTAGGCAGCACTGTGTTTGAGATCCGTGGTCTCTCCTTATCCTTTGGGAGATACAGTCCAAGATCCCTGAGACAGTGAGCACTGTTAAACTCTACATGTATGACGTCACTTTTGTATAGTCACAGTAAAGGTTAATTTACAATGTAGACCCAGAACCATAATTATAAAGTGGAATAATCATTGTAACACATGGTGAGGAGCGTTATGTGAATCCGGCCTCTTTCTCTTTAAATATCTTGTACAGTAAATCTTAGCAACATTATGACATGATTTTCTTTCCTTATCGAGAAGTTTAACGTTGTCACACTCAAAGGACCCTGGAGTCCTTCACTGGCAAGGCTGAACTGCTATTGCCCCTACCCTTGAGGCCATTGTAAGTAAAATAAAGGTTACCAGGATGAATAAGATAAACCAGTCGCTAGCAGAACCTAACAACGAGGAACACATAAAGCATGAATGCTCTGGGAAACAGATGATTCCTATCCTGGACAGGACAGCACCTTGAAATGCTATAGAGAGGAACGTGCAATTGAAAAGCTTGTGACTTATTTATTTCTAGAATTTTCCATTTAATATTACTGGCCCACAGTTGATCATAGGTCATAATGAATCACAGAGAGGTTAACCACGAGGAACGGAGACATGCTGCTATTAATGGTTGAAAACAGACCTACAGGGCTATAATAGATTGCTAAATGATGGAGCCCCATGAAGGGCTCAGCGCACCACATCCTGGTCTTTAGCTTCCTAAGTCTCTGTTGTTTCATCTTGGAACTTTCACTTGAAAGCAAAGTGAGAGAAATCCACAGACTTCCTGAGCCCCAGGGATCTGTGAAGCGGGACTGGGAACTCTCCTCCTGCTGTTGGCAAAAGGACTTTCTTTCCAGGCACAGCGTTCTGAAGCATCTTTGTTCGGACCCCAGTGTTCTGGATCCTGCCGAGAGGTTCACCGAACACAAGCAAACGAGGTCAGCGCACTTTTTCTCGTTACACTGAGCAGTGAGCATCCTGCCGGCAGCGAGGTTGTGAAGGCCACGTGTTGAAGTGGATCCCGGCTCTGCTTGTATATTTGGTCACAGAGACATGGCATCAGTCCAAGGCATCGTATCCGAAGCCGCAATTGTCAGCAGCGCATGGCCAAAGAGATGAAACTTAAAAACCATCCGGGCCTCATAATTCAGAATCAAGGAACAGAGACAGCAGTCTAACGGGGGAGGGAAGCCAACAAAAATCCTTCTTCTCGTTCTGCTGAAGCGGGCCTTTCCTGACCCACGGGATGCCAAGCTAATCGTGGCCCCATACGGAGTGGAGACAAGCCCAGACTTTTCAGCTTGGCCCTCAAGGGCGCCAGCTGCCTGACAGAGGGCTGTTTGCAATTAGCCTGGTTTGCCCAGTTCCAAAGAGAAGCCTAGCTCGTCTGGCAGCATAATTCATCAGAAGCTTGGATTTGGATGGTGTCCCGCTGAGGCACTCAGGAACCAAGGCCTCCAGCAGTGAAGGCTCCCTTGGGGAGAAAAAGGGGGCCCTGAAACCAGCCCATGTGCACTGGGAGCCTCCTCATGGGGTGGCTCAGCCTCAGCTCTGAAAGATGTGGATGAGAGAAGAGGGTCCTCTGAGAAAGTGCCCCGAGCTATTTACATTCCCCTGCTGGGAAGCCTAAGTTTGACAGACCAAGGATGCCTTTAGCTGATGGGAACCTTAGGGAGGGTCCTGGAATCAAAGTCAGGTCCCACCATGCTAGGATAGAATCAGGGGGAAGACACGCCGATTGCAAATCTTTCAAGCCAGCATTGGGCTCCTCTTTCCTCCAGCTTCCTGTATGTTCTCAAACAAATGTACTGAACCTGTGTCCCTGCCAGAAACTAGCAATCTGTTCTGAAGCTGTGACCAGCAAACGTTTGAGCATGTACACATGTGAACACACACACACACTCCATACAACACATACCACGCACACCACACACACACCACACACATGCATGTACGCGCACACGCACACACGCATACATGCATGCATGCACAGTGTCATTCAGAAAATCCTTTGCTAGCTCATGGTCCTCAAAACTAATAATAGCCTTTGTAATGAATTAAGGAGTAATTTCTTATTTCCATGAAATATACTTTAAAATTCTTAACTTTTTACTCAGCCCCTCCTCCAGCAGTATCCACACACAAATTTCAAATTCAGAATTAATACTATTGGTGACTCAGGGATTTAACCACCATGAATGACATTTATCCTATCCATTTTGAAACGGCAAACGACTCTAAACTAAACCATTTCCCCTTGCATCCTTGAAGTTTTAATTGTAGAAAAAGAATACTTAATAATTATATGTAAAATACAGAAGATAAAGTTAAATCAAGGTTTATAATCACCAAGAAAGCATTGGTTTGTCCATTTACACATGAGGGTTCAAGCCATGTTAAAAAAATACTAGGTCCCTGGAACAAACACTAACATAGGCCAATACTTGCCATACTAGTCCTCAAACGCGAATTGAGCCTCTCAATTCTAACAATCTAAAAATGTCCCCTTCAGTGTTCTGAAATAGCTCCTGGGGGCTGCAGTTTCTGCAAGAAGCACTGTGGTCTCCACAGAAGTTACTGCCAAGGTGTAGGGCTCTTCAGTCGGGTTCATAGAGTCTGTTCTGTCTAGTGAAGACAACAGAATGAATTCCTACATATAAAATGACAAAACCTTTTAAAATCTCAAACAAAGTTCTTCTTTACAGGCTAGGACACACGGAAACAGGAAGCTAGATCCAGGTCCCCCCTCCTGCTCCCACCTCCCAATGCCCCCCTCAAACCCCCCCCCCCCCGTTCTCCCATCCCCTTAGCCCGCTTCTTTGCCATGAGGATTTAGTTCGTAGTTCCTTCTCAAGCACCATGCCTGCCTGCCACCATGCTTCCCGCCATGATGATAATGGACTCATCCTCTATAGCTGTAAACAAAGCCGGATTAAATGCTTTCTTGTGTAAGGGTTGCAGTGGTCGAGGTGTCTCTTCACAGCACCAGAACTCAGATGAAGATAGGAGGTAAATTTGAAACAATGAAAGGAGCACCCTGGAATCCTAAAAATGACATCTTTTTCAGTCAATAGAAAGAAAAATATGCCAGGGATTGTTCTGGCAGATAAAACAATTGAAGAGTTCTTTCCTAGACCCGCACTCTCTCTTCATTAAAGTCTGCTGCCTTTTCCTTAAGCCCCAGCAGTGTGGAGACCAAGCAGCAGGTGGCCCCTTTCCTTTCTGCTGTGAGCAAACATGTATCTCATCAGGACGAGCAAAGCCGAGTGCCTAGGGGTGACCACCAGACAGTTTTAGAAGGCCGATACATTGTTTCAGGAAGGCATAAAATAAACCAGTAACAATTAGAAATTGCTAACACAACTGTGCAGAATCCAGGGAAATCCGCTGGTTAGGAATTTACCAACAATGAAAATAAAGGCTAAACATTAGAGCTAACCTTTTCTAAAAAATGCATGCATACTTGTATAAATGCTACAGATATGCCTAAGGGAGTAAGCAACTAAGACACAGCACACACACACACACACACACACACACACACACACACACATACACATGGATGAGCACATACACACACACAACACTCATTTATCTTTATCTTTGGTATATAGGTATATAAGTGTTTTGCTTCTATGTGAAGCAGGCAGAAAGATAAAACATGAGCAAACCTGAAAAACTATTGAAATGGTTAAACAGATACGGAGAGGGAGATGATGGTGGAAAGGGTGGAAAGGACAGCGGAAGTGGCTAAATTCCTCTATGCCTTGGAACAAGGCTTTTTTTTTTTTTTTTTTGGTTTTTCGAGACAGGGTTTCTCTGTGGTT
>NW_004949118.1:3558574-3568513 GCF_000317375.1 Microtus ochrogaster | reverse complement strand
AGAGAAACCGTGTCTCGAAAAAAAAAAAAAAAAAAAAAAAAAAAAAAAAAAAAAACAACAAGAAATAAGGAAAGATGTTGAAGACTCACTGGTTGCTGTGTGCAAATCTTGATTCAAACAATAAAAGCACACCTGTACAATTGGGGGTGTGACGACGGCACGCCTGTCAACGGTGGAGACTTACATGGAGGGAGGTCACACGCTCACGGATGTGGAGGCTACATTTGCAACGCACAGGCCCGTTTCTTTAAAAAGATATGAATGTGCATATAACACATAGATACTTCTCTGCGATCCAGAGCTGATATGACATTTCAAGGTGCTTAAAAATAAATCAGAGAATGGGAAGCGAGTGAGGGGCCATGCAGAGGGAAGAATGTTGCGTAGGAGCGGATGACGGTCAGAGCCAGGAGATGAGCATATTGCTTCTCTGCCTCTACTTTTCCTCTTCCTCAGAATTTTCTATCATAGTTTTGGATCCTACTGCACGTACTGGCTTTGGGGGAGCCTAAGCAGTTTGGATGCTCACCTTACTAGACCTGGATGGAGGTGGGTGGTCCTTGGACTTCCCACAGAGCAGGGAACCCTGATTGCTCTTCAAGCTAATGAGGGAGAGGGACTTGACTGGGGGAGGGGGAGGGAAATGGGAGGCAGTGGGGGGGAGGAGGCAGAAATCTTTAATAAATAAATAAATAAATAAACAAACAAAAACCAAAAAAACAAAAAAAATAAATTGTTCACCTGGTCTTGATAAATCAATTAAAATTTTGGTATATGGTACTTAACCAGAAAAAAAAAAGAATTTTCCATCATAAAAATAATAGGTCTATCAGAACAAACGTGCTGCAAATAAAGCAGCCCCAAGGACACCATTACTAGCAGTCAACTAAAGGAGAGAACAGCCATAGGAAAATACTAATGCTTTTCAGGAGAGTGGTTTTCAAAGCGATAAACCATATGGTGAACAAAATTTATCCAGGAAAGACAATGGAACTTTTGTTTGTGTTAGCTATGTGTCTCTTGGCTGAGCTTTGGACAAAAGTCATTTAGAAAAATTCTCTCCAAGTAACTAGAGAGTTGAATATGCCAAAATTTATGACAAATTATGAAGCTGGAGTTTTACCAAGTTATACATGTCTCGCTGTGACACATAATCTACACTGTGGCCAAATGCATGCTGGAAAATGAACCTCGTCACTCACGTGGATAAAAAATGTGTCAGCTTGTGTTATATTTTTGCAGTCAGATATTTTAAAACATTTATTCATACAATTTTCTTTGAAATTAATGGGAAAAACACAAAAGAACGTATCTATGAAGCCCTGGAACAAATGGATTCTCAGAGTCAAGGAAAGTTACTACATTTCTGAAGATTCAAGGAAGCCATTGATCCAGACGTCCTCCACCAGCCTGCAGATCTCCTGCTAAATGGCCCTTACGATTCCATGGAGCTTACAAAGCAAAAACCTCAAAAACAGGCCTCCTTGGATCCTTTGAGATTCACCAAACTAACCCTCCCATAAGCGTACTTCCATACGCCAACTAACTCACCAATTACAAGAAAGCATAGTTTCCATTTGTACACATAGTTGATGTGGGACTCCCCTCTGTATGCTGTGATTACCACTGATTAATAAAGAAACTGCTTTGGTTTCTATAACAGAGCAGAACAGAGGTAGGCAGGGAAAACTAAACTGTATGCTGGGAGAAGGAAGGCGGAGTAGTGGGAAGCCATGTAGCCCCCGCTGGAGACAGACACTGAAACTTTACCCGGTAAGTCATAGCCTCATGGTGATACACAGATTAATGGAGATGGGTTAATTTAAGATATGAGTTAGCCAGAAATACACTTAAGCTATTGGCCAAACAGTATTGCAAATAATTTGGTTTATGTGTGATTATTATGGGATTTGGAAGTCTGTTAAGTGGCACCACACAGAATGGTAATGTCAAAATGAAGAGAGGCCAAACTATGGAACATGCACCAGAATGGCATTTAAAAGGCTGACATATGATTTTGGCATGCAAGCTTGGTGGTTCCCCATCCCTCCTGTGGTTTAGGGCTCCAGGTGGAGACAGACTGGGTGACAACAGGAAGAAGACCTTACTACTTTGCCTTCTTTGCTCACTGCAGACTTTCCTATAGTCAGCTGGACCTTGGCTGATTCCAACTGCCATCAGTAAGAGGCGACATAAAATGTCTTTATTATTTTCATGACAAGGATGAAAGACAAAAGAGCCACAAGTCCCCATTCCCTCAAACCCATATGTCTGGATAATTCATATCTTAAATTAACCCATCTCCATTAATATATGTATCACAGTGAGGCTGGGAGTTACTGGGTAAAGTTTCCGCCATCTTGGAGGAACAGGCACAAAATACTGTTATCAAAATGCCTTTACAGAAGATGGACTGTCACAGTATAGGTGCTTCCGCAAGTGGGAGGCCTTGCCTGCTGGACCCTGAGGATGAGCAACTTTTACCATGAGATCAGATGTGGGGAGGAAGAAAATCCAAGCGAGTTGAACAGAGATCTCAAGATGTGAAGCTTGGATGAGGGAGTTGGCCCACGAACAGGACTGTGTTGCTGAGGATCTGGGCTCATCCCCATGCTCAGGGAGGTCACAGGGGACATCACTAAGGGAATGTCATGGGCAGTCCATAGTTCCACTCACTTGACTGACACCTGACTGGTTGACGTTCTGCTCTCATCAGTTGCTCACCAACAGGACTGATTTCGTATTCAGAAACATTTTGCACAGCATTGAGGTCATGTGATTAAAACAACACAGCTGAAGCTGCTTTTACCTTATGCTACCAATATTTAGATGGGTGTTTATTTTAGCTCATATGTGCAAAACCACCGGGGAAATCCCACCTCCCAATTACACTTAGTCTCGCTCGTTGTATGAGCTCTGCCTCCAGTTCCTACAAACACGTAAGTTCAGTTTCCCTTTTCTGAGTCATACATAACGAATGTGTTTTCTGAGAGAGCTCACGTTGCTCCCAGATGTGTCTAACTCTGAAAACATCTGAACATGCCAGACTTTTTCTAATACAGAGCTAAAAGCCCCACATTTATCAAACATCTTCAAAGAGAGTACTTACTATACAAGTTATAAGCTTCCTGGAGATTACAATGAAAGGAAAACCCAGGAGGAAGGCTGGTTTCTGTCTTGGAGGGTTCACAGTGGAGGAGAGGCTGCACCGTCACGGGGAAGTGATAAGGAACACGTTGTCAAGAACACATTAAGGAGAAACCAGAATGTGACATCGTCAGGACAATCACTCACAGACAGGACTCTTGTATCCCTTTGGCAATTTTCTTTCCTGGAACATGGCATTGTGCCTTAGTGCTTTGAAGATAAAGTTCCCTGGGAAGGAAAATTTTAGACATCATCTTCTCTTGCTCGTTCTGAGCTCTTGGAGCCTGCTCCAATAGACACCCCTTTCTTCATCAAGAGTGTTCATGCTTGAGGACAGAAAATTGCTCATTTTTCTCTCCTGCTTTTTGTGAAGCCGTTTTGCCAGGTGGGAATTCTGAAGGCAGGATCTTGATAGTGAAAGTCACTGCATAATAGGAAAGCAGAAGCAATAGCTCAGTCCTCCCACGGCTTCCTCAGCTGGACACTCACACTAACAAGCATGGCATAAGGGCCGTGCAGAACTGTGCTGTATACAGACACTTGAGATCCGTGCTGCCAGATCTGCAGCTCATAGCAATCTCCCAAAGCTTTGGACATCAAAAACATCTTACTCACTGGGAGGTGAAACTTGACCAGATTTTTTGTTTGTTTTTGCATGTATTGCTTATTCTATCTTACTATGAACTGTCTGGGTTTGGACAAAGAAATGTGTTTGAGAATAGCTTGCCACACACCTGTCACTGAGCACAAATAAATCAATTCATGCATCACCATTAAAAAGTCTGAAAAATCCTAAACATTTGGGAAGATTCTGTACCATTCATTAATAAGTCCCTTCCACCTACAAGAGGTGCTCAGTGAGCCACTCCCAGTCACTGTGACCTGTGAAGGAGGACGTACTCTTGCTGTGGTGACAGTGATGACCGGAAAACTAAGGTCTAGCACAGAAATTTCCCTGAGATCCCATAATTCACTAGAAATAGAACCATGTGTCACAATCAGGCTGTGGGTTCCAGAATTCAGTTGGCTCCCTCTGGGGCTTGCCTGCTGCTTTCTGCTCATGTCTTCAGCATTCCCAAAGACCCACAGCCTAGACGGTGAACAGTGGCACCTATGATCCTTCAAGGCCAAAGACAAGATGGGTATAGCGCACCCACAAAGAATCCATTTCTTCATTACCTTTTTGGTTTGTTTTGTTTTGACTAAGCGAGCATCCCACCACATCTGCAATTTTGTACCAATTCACTGCCATCTAGTGGTTATGTTAATGTCTGTTTTGCATAAACTATTAAAAGGACATTTCTAGTAGGATGGAAGTTTGGTCTTTAGGTGGAAGGAAAGAAAATTCCATAAAAGGAACACTCACCTAAGTAAACACGCATACAATAAGGCACACCTGGAGTTAGGTGAAAGTCCAATGAGATGGATACGTTTGGCTTAGGCCTTGCACATCCTCTGGCCATAAAACCGTGGTAAAGTTCAAGCCACAACACCCTGTGAACCGTGAAGGAAACAAAACTTCCTCTGAAAAGGCTCCACAGCCTTTCTTCAGCAATGGACAGGGATGGACTTTGTTCTAATTATATTTACAATGCAAATTGCTTAGTGCAATACACATTCTCTTTCTGAAATTAAAAAAAAATCACATCCTCATTTACATAATCTCTCTCCAGGGCAGAGAGACATTCTCATTCACCTTTCGTATCCTTGACAATAACAATGTAATTTATAAATTTGAAATTGTGAAAAACAAATCATAATATTTCTAGTCAAAAGATAGGATTTTAGACATTGCATATAAAGTTTCAGCTGAATATTCCTTGGATTTCTAGAAAGCCTGAAGGAGGTAAAAACACAGAATCATCACACATCAGCGCAGCTTGCTTGGAATCTGGAGAAGGCAAATTGACACGTCATATATGGTGACTGTTAAAATATACACTTAGATTTAGGGCAGTCGAGGCAATGTATTTGGAGACTGATCCTACCCAATTGAAATCCCGCACATGCTCACTAGCTTCTTGGTCTCATTTGTCAAGGCCTCTTTGGAACTCAGCAATCCTTCTCACATCTTTACAGCAGATAACACTGTCTGTTCTAATTTCTCGCCTCGCACGCTGCGTTTGGGCCACTTCGTTCTGAATCCTGGTGGCGTCTTGCTTTAAGTTCAAGCAGACAATGTGGGGCCTTGTTACATGATTTCCTTTCATGGGAATGCCAGTTAAGACGCGAAAGTCGTGTGCTTCTTGATTTCTGGGTCTAGGTGTATGATGGCTTAGTGGTAGCTAGCCAGAAAAGGAACAGATTTGTTGCCTAGAAAACCTTGATGATTTACCTGGGGAAGGAAGGAGGGGCATCAACAATACCGCCCAAAGCCTTAGGTGCCACTCTGAACAGAGACAGGGGAAGCAACAATTCATGACAGCCTCCTAAGACAAGATGCCTCCAATCACGCAGTGTTCTGTACCTAATGAAGACCCATTATACGCTTGACTTGCTTCTGAAACCAAATCCTAACTCCCCTCTCAGAAGCCATACATCCCCACTAGGCAAGGCCAGTGTGGGGTTCACCCATTTTGGAAAATTAAAACAATAAAACAGCCATAATGATTGTCACATTTCCTGAGCCATCTCTCATCATCTGCTTCTTTAAAAACAAGAAATCTGACAAGCGCTTAACCTAGAGCACTTACCTAGGGGGCGAGGTTCTGAGTTCCATCCTCAGCAGAGGAAAAATAAAAAAAACTATTTTTATAGCAAAACATGCATGGCCCACACTGGAGGCTGTGCTGTGAAGGACAGACACATCTGGGTTTGCTTTGGGAGCTGTCTCGCTGTCTAGAGAAGGTTACTTACAGAACAAAAGAATGAATGTTCACATCTTTTGGAAAACTTCCCGTACCACCAGTCTCCTGATATGGATTTATTTGGGGAGTAAAGCAGTAATCAACTTACCACTGAGTTCTTCGAAGACAGCAGAAGTACTAAAGATCTGGGTCATGAATCTACAAGGGATTCAGTGTAAGTTTTCAATTGCTTTTTTATTAAAAATAGCATAGAAATGCCAGCACTTACCAACTGTGCAAGAAAAAAAATCATAAAACAAATTTCCCAGTACCTGCTATGTCCAGGGAAAGGAATAAAAGAGAGAAAATTCAATTAATAACACCCTAATTTAATATTTGGGCTTCTGTGGAGTTCCAGGCATCAGAATTATGTGGAAACTGTTTAAACTGATGAAGTCAGCAATGGACACAGCAGTCCTAAGAGCTCAGTGGTTTATTAGAAACCCAGAAAAGTCCATGAACAGTGGGGTAATTGTGTGAGGAAACACGATGGCAGGGTTAAATTGTGAAATATTCTGGACTTTAGTGATGGCCAGAAAAATAACAGAAGCTAAACCTTAGGATTCCACTTAGTTTTCCTTTTTTTCCTCATTCTTCCTCATCCACCTTTGAGGCAAACACTACAGTACAGTTTCTCACCACAGAGGACACCCCACTTCTTTCCCTAACCCACATAGCCCACAGCCTCTTGGCATCCTACCAAACCGACATTACTGGAAGAGAAGCCTGCCTACTGTTTTTAGATAAGACCGCAGGTCAGTGTGAGGCTGCGGTCATTTATTTAATAGCCCCCAGGTGTGGATCACCAAATCTGTGGTTGCTACATTGGTTTATTAATGTCTTTAATGCTTAGTTACTGTCAGTACTAGGGAGGGCTCCCAGGCCTGGCTTATACTGGGCAATCTTCTCCAACTGAGCCGCAAGCCACCAATTTATTCCCTTAGAGACAAGGACTCACAAATATGTTCTGGTGGGGTCAAACCCGCAATCCTTCTGCCTCAGCCTCCCAACTAGTAGAACTTCATGTGTGCTCCACTATACGCAGGAGCAACCTCTCGTTGGTACCATTTTAATCATTATAGCCAGTGACCCTTTGTTCTTTCAGTGGTACAGGCATAGAGATTTTGAACCATTCAGGATCCCTTCCCATTTCTCAAAAACCACCTCGGATATGTCAACCAATGTCATCTCTGCTGGTAAAAATCTTCCTGGAATCCATCCACTTCCTACCAGCTCTACAGATGCCCATAAAGATCTATTACAGGAGGCCTCCAACTGCTCTCCCAGCCTCTCCGTATGCTGGGCTGTATGACGTTCCCTATACATCAGTTATACTGATCCAGTAGCAACATTAAGACAGATAATGTCATGTCAGACATCCCAAGCCCTCCAAGGATTTCTCTTCCTACTCAAGAAAGCTAGACTACTCACGACTAAGGCCAGCACTGGGGCTCCTGCCATGTTTGGTTCTTATCTCATTCCTTCCTTTCACTCTGTCTGCCCCTGACACCCTGAAAAGGAGCAGGCTCACCCCTCCTCCACCCTCACGCTTATCCTGTGTGAGTTCCTCCTGCATCACTGCCTACCTTCTTGAGCCTACTTTTCATGTTTTAGTCGTGTATGCATGCACATGATGGTGCTGTGGGCTCGGGCACACATGCCACAGTGTACCTGGGGAAGTCAGAGGACATCTTTATGCAGACAGTTCTCTCCTTCAACCTTTAGGTGGGTACCAAGCCTGGGATCCAAGTCACCGAGCTTATGTGGTCGGTGCCTTTGCTCACAGAGCCATCTTGCCAGTCCATTATTCCCTTTCTTCAGATGGTGTTCTCAGCACCAAGGAGGTATGCCTGGGGTCAACCTGGGCTCCTTAGGAAAACCTTGTCTCGATCCTCACCACCCCTCATACAGAAAGGTATTATAATTTCATGCTATGAACGAGTAGAAAGTATTGTGTATTGAGCATCTTCTAAGTAGAACTGAAAGTCTGTAGTGGTGTCCACACTCATTCATCTCTCTCCCTGGCTCCTCAGAGTAGCTCACAGTCCTGTAACTCGTTCATGCTAAGCATACAATGGAGGTGTGTTTTCTAGCATAGTGGTACCATACTATGCTAAAATGTATTTGGATGTACAAATACTGCTGTTGTTGGGGGTTTTCTGTCCTGCCCAGTTCCTGCAATCATGAAGTCCCAAAGAAATCACACAGAGGCTCACCTTAGTTATAAACTGGTTGGCCCATTAGCTCAGGCTTCATATTAACTCTTATAACTTATATAGCCCATTATTAGCCCATTATTCTTATCTGTGTTAGCCATGTGGCTCAGTACCTTATTCAGCAGGGCAGTCACATCTTGCTGCTTCTGTGGTTGGGTCAGGACTGCAGAGGAGTGGGCTTCCTCCTTCCCAGATTCTCCTGTTCTCCTTGACCTGCCTCTACTTCCTGTCTGGTTGTCCCGCCTATACTTCCTGCCTGGCTACTGGCCAATCAGCATTTATTTCAAATATAATTGACAGAATATAGACAATTGCCCCACACCATACTGCCATGTTATAGTTGCCTGCAGGAGGCAGTGCAGCAATGATCAGGCAGTTCTGCGGGTTCCGAGCAGTGATCTACACCATGTAGCCCGATGTCCACTCCATTATCCTATTAAAGTGTGGGTTATACAGTATGATACTCATTCAGCAGTCACCAAGAGATGCATTTTTCAGAGTCTATTTTTAAATGGCTCCTGACTGCTTATGGCTTTGTGCTAAACACACACAGGGAGGGGGGAATTTCTCAAATATATTTCATATGATTACCATCAAAAAGAAAACCTTCTTTTATTCCTTTATAGCTGCATCTGCCACATTTTAGTACATTAACAGCTAGAAAGAATATTTCGTTGATTAGAAGTCAATGTGAACCAAAACGCCTTTCTGTTTTGTTTGATTGGTTTCTCCTTTAATATCTGCAGTTTGTGGCATCAAGCATTGTGGGAAACATTCGCAGGGTCTGTGCAAGTGAGGAGCCATGAGAACCAACTCTTCACTAGCCTTATAATGAATTAGCTTTTTATACTCGGTAATACGTGTTGAATCAAGTAAAAAGAAAAGAAAAAGAAGCAATGCCTGACTCAAACTGAGGTCTACGAAGTCTGAATAACATCTTAGTTCAATAATCTTGCTGAATACATACAATCTATATGATGGAAAAGCCACACCACACACCTGGAAAACATTCTCAGTGTTCCAGCACTCCAAGGGGAGATGCTCTGGGAAATTCTTGGTGATGGAGAGAATAGCAAAGAAGAAATGGTGGGGATCATTAAACTAGAAGGCACCTCATTCCTGCCTCTGACATTGCCTGGAACCACAAAGCCCAGGAGTAAAATGAGCATGTGATTTATTTCAGAGTCTCCCTTTTCCTATCTTAATGGGAAACCTAGCTCTTAATAGATTGTCAATGAATGGACCATCAGCGCTGAAATGACAAGGTATGCCCGCTACTTGCATTCATTGCATGAGAGACTATTTCTAGAGAGACCCCCGCAACGCACACACATACCTCTGATGAACCAATGAGTTTTTCCTGGGGTCGCTAAAAGTATGGGTGAGGGGTTACTTACCTGAGAAGGAATGACTCCCCAGAACACATCCTTACCACCAAAAACTGCACTCCAATATCAGGAAACCCCAGGAAAGCTGCAGACTGGAGCTCTCGGAACAACTCGCATGCAGCTCCATAGTCTGCACGCCTTCTCTGCAGCTCAGCTGCTCAGTCTCCTCCACCAGCAGTTGTTAATCCCTCTATAAAGCCGGAGAGGAACTTTCTAGACTCTTCCAAGTTTCGACTCTCTCTCTCTCTCTCTCTCTCTCTCTCTCTCTCTCTCTCTCTCTCTCTCTCGCACGCGCACATGCACGCACGCACACTCACACGGGCCCACGCATGCACACGCACG
>NW_004949118.1:3556991-3557924 GCF_000317375.1 Microtus ochrogaster | reverse complement strand
GCTACCATGTGGTTGCTGGAAATTGAACTCAGGACCTTTGGAAGAGCAGGCAATGCTCTTAACCACTGAGCCATCTCTCCAGCCCCTGAAAGTCTACTTTAAACGAGTTGCAATGGCGGCTTTTCATCCCCTTCTCTCCTGAGGTGAAAAAGACTGACTCCCTGCTGGCTCGCTCCTCAACAAAGAGAGGGTGGGTGTTTTGTTTTGTTTGTTTTTTTTTTTTTTTTTTTTTTTTTTTGTCAATGACTCCTTGGTGGGTGGGCAGTCATGGAGACAGGAGAGCCGTGGCTAACAGTGACAGATGGATTATGACATGTGGACACTTGGCTGAAGCTTCTTCAAGCACATTTTTATTGGGAAGATTTACACAAACTGAGAAAGAGATTTGGAGAATCCTGTCTTGGTGAAATAAAGATTTAATATGAAGAGAATTGTTTGGAGAGCAGTGGTGTGAAGCCATGGCTTAGGTGTACATGGACTCTGAAACAGAGGGTCGCCCATCCTTGGCTGAGGCTGTGGCTTAGTCCAGAGAGCTTGCCTCGCAGGCAAGACAACCTTAATTGTTTCCTGGCAGAACCACAAAAGCCAGGAATGAAATACCTATTCTAGCCACCGTCACTTTTGTGCAATGGGCGTTTTTTAAGGTTGATTTTATTTTTAATTTTTATTTGTGTGGGGGGCGTGTGGGAGGGTATGTGCTCCTGAGTTCTAGTGACGGAGGAAAACAGAAGAGGGTGTCGGGTTTTCTGGAGCTGCAGTTACAGTTGTCTGTGAGTCACCCTGCCTAGGTGCTAACCACTGAACTCATCACCTCTGCAAGAGCAGTGAGCACTGTCATCTGCTGGGTCACCTCCTCTGTAAGAGCAGTGTGCACTGTCACCTGCTGGGTCACCTCCTCTGCAACAGCAGTGAGCACTGTCACCTGCTGGGTCA
>NW_004949118.1:3542253-3556891 GCF_000317375.1 Microtus ochrogaster | reverse complement strand
CAAGAGCAGTGTGCACTGTCACCTGCTGGGTCACCTCCTCTGCAAGAGCAGTGTGCACTGTCACCTGCTGGGTCACCTCCTCTGCAAGAGCAGTGAGCACTGTCACCTGCTAATAATGACTTGTTGGCCTTCACAGTTGCCCACGTTCAGTCTTAAGGTAAGAGTCTCTTCCTTTGGATTCTAAACAATCTGAAGATTGACTGTGGCCATCTTTATGTGCTAAGACCAACAAGGAATTATCACTCCCCTTTCCTGGTGTAGTCCACAGATTCCCGAGACAACAGCCTTGTTTGCGTTTGTGTATGTCCTTGGTTCTGCCGGGGGCATTGATTGCCCCCTTCTTTCTCACTTCCCTGTGTAAAGTCCCACGGGAGAGGAGAATGGGTAGCTCATTTGCTAAATGAACCACAGAGCAGCTGGGTTTAGCAGATTCGTCATCCAGAGTTTTCTCTGCCAGAGTTCAAGTTCTGCCTTAGTAGGAAAGCATCACAAATGCCAATAATGTGTTTTAGAGAAAATAAAAATGAAGATTAAGGATGACAGCTTGCTGTTCTACGTGACTCTTTATCCTGAGGGTTGGAACCGCAACCAGAGTGGTCTGTTCTTGGAATCCTCAGCACCCACACACTAAGCTCCCAGTCCTGAGACGACACATAAACCATGGTTGTTGCTTATCAGGGTACACTTTTGACAAGACTAATGCTTAGAAGTAGTGTCTCGGAATTCTAAAGATCTCCGTGTTAGAAGAGTTCTTTTCTCTCTTAGCAAACACAGTTCTTGTGTTTATCGTGGTCAACGTGAACAACTCCAGAAACTGCATTTGGCAAGGAAAGGAATACTCAGCACTCCTGCTGCTGAGAAGTCAGCTCGCGGGGTGAGGGCTCAGACACAGAGTACGTTACTGTTTAATGTTGCCAGCTTCCAAACTAATGTTTTACTTCAGAAAATTAACAAATAATTGTTTACTACTGTGGACCATTTGGGATGGTCTTCCTTCCTTCTTCTCATATTTATGTGTTTGTAGGTGTGGTTTGTATGCATATATGTTCACATATATACAGGCACATACATATATACAGGCACATACAGGTTTGTATGCATATATGTTCACATGTGTGTATGACAGGCACATATGTACATAAATAGAGAGGAGCATGAAGAATGTTGGGAGCCTTCCTTGATCACCCTTCACCTTGTTCTCTGATGTAGGAAATTCCCAGTCAAACCCAGCGCTCGTGCGTTCAGTTCCGCTCTGGCTGGCTGGCTCTGGGCATCTCCTGTGTCTGCCCTGTACCAACCTGACACTTATGTGCATTCATGGGATTGGAACCCCAGTCTTCTTGCTTTTGCTTTGAGCCCTGAGCCATCTACCTTCCCAGCCCTTTGGGACATTCTTAGACTTACAAATCTACTCATTATGTCTCTGATATTAAAGTTTAACCATGTGTCATATTGTACTTGCTAATCTAGCAGTCCTATTGGTCTCCCTTAATTTGGATATTTAACTCATGTTTCATTAGCACTCAGGAAGGCTTTTGTAGCTATGTAACGTCACTCAAAGCAAGAAGTGCTGAGATGGAGTGCCATTTAAGCTGACCCTACAGGACCACCTGAAGCCAACATCATGTTCCTCT
Source organism: Microtus ochrogaster (assembly GCF_000317375.1). Taxonomy (NCBI): domain Eukaryota; kingdom Metazoa; phylum Chordata; class Mammalia; order Rodentia; family Cricetidae; genus Microtus; species Microtus ochrogaster. Next base: position 3,555,257 of record NW_004949118.1, on the reverse strand, counting down.
TTCATCTGTTATAGTGGATGCTAAGGACAGTCACATAAAGTTACTGCGGTTGCTTTGTTTCCCATTTTCCCCTATTACAGAGTTGGGAGGACAGAATGCTCAGTATCCTGGACCAGCAGTCACAAGTGTTGACTACATGACCAGATTCTATGTTGGGATCACTGGACAAACCTCCCAGAGAGCATTGATGAAATGAATGGTGCCCTTTTGCTCCCAGCAGGCCTTTCGTCACTCCTGTTTTGGACATGGATAGTGCCAACAGGTCCCCAAAGCATCAGGGAACCATTAGTTACAAAGCTAATAAGGCCATGACTTCACAGCAGATAAGAAGGAAGGGGAGAGGCCTCCCTGCTTCTTCATAGCTAAGACCCTTACCTATTTACTTATTGTGAGCAGAAAGATGGACTCCAACAGTTACAAGCATGTTCTGACCCCGCACCTGTGAGAGCGATGTTCTTTGGAGATGAATGAAGACTTGTTTACATAATAAGGGTCTTAACATAATTAAACGTCTTAACATGAGGTCTTTTTGGATCCTCAAGGCAGGACCTATGTCCAGTGACACAGCTCCCTAGTGGAGACAGGAAGGAAGTGGGCACTGAAATGACAGACGGCATATGAGAACCAGCAGAGGTGGAGCCATGCAGCCGCAAGCCACAAGGAACCCACGGCCATTGAGACAGACCAGCAGAGAGAGTTCTCCCAAGAGCCTGCCTCAGAGAGATCATGGCGGCACTAGCACCCTGAGCTTGAATGTCTGCCTTCCAGAGCTGTGTGTGATGGCCATTGTTTGGGAGTCATAGTAGCTGTGTCCCTTACACCATCTCTGCTGCATGTCTCCAAACCACTTAATTCCCTTGTGTGCTGCTCCTTGGGGCCTACTGGGACCCATTTTCATAGGCTGGAGTCCCTGTTCCGGTTTTGTCATAAACACATCAGTTCTGGTCCATGGGAAACTGATCGCTGATCAGGATTGCCCTTTAAATATGTAATTCCCGGCCTGGAGAGATGGCTCAGAGGTTAAGAGCGCTGGCTACACTTCCAAAGGTCCTAAGTTCAATTCCCAGAAACCATATGGTGGCTCACAACCATCTGTAATGAGATATGGTGCCCTCTTCTAGCATGCAGGGACATATGCAGGCAGAACACTGTATACTTAATAAATAAATAAATTAAAAAAATAAATATATAATTCCCTGTAAAACAAACTTTGCTTTACCCATGGTGGTCCAGTGGCATCAATCCTCGTGGGATGAAGACTTACATTCTCATCCCATGAGCCTTTAGCGTCTTTGTGTTCCCACAGGAAGGAGAAGTTTGGGGTGCCTCTTCATGACCCTGTTTTCTGTTCTGAAGCCAGAAAATCTTGATGCATATCACGAGAGCAGCAGACCTAGGACAGTTGGATTGCAGATCGGAATAGCCCTGCTAACTCAGCTCTAACATCACTGCTCTTCCAGGTGAACTCTATTTAAGATGAGAATGCTTGACCTCCCCTCCACGATAGGAATTCCTAGGCACTGCTGTACCCCTGCTCAACCTCATTAGTCGATTTGGGGGTCAACCTGAAAGGTAGCGAAGTGGCATTAGCATTCGAAAAACACCTCCTTCTGTAAAGTTCACGGTAGTTTTGATTATATATTCACATCAAAGCCTACTTCAGGTGGGTAAATATCCTTTCCTCTAAATAGATTCTGAAGGAACTAAAAAGGAAGGAAACGGGAGCTGAGGCGGTGACGTCAAACCTTGGATGTCTGTGGTTGAGGAAGGCTGCAACCGTTTATTCCTATACTCGGTCTTAGCTCAATTAATGACTTTTTAAATAAATGTCTGAAATTTTAATTATGAAGCATTTTAGTTGGGGGTTTGTGTATGCAGAGATTAGGGGACAGCTTAAATGTTATTAGGCCAATGTCATCATTAGCCTATCTGTTGCTTGATCTTCTCAGATGTATGCAATTCTTCGTTGTTTTACCATGAGGAAGAATTAGCATTCTGCACACAAGAAATCAAGACAGTTTCATCCCCCTTGGAAAACGAGCTTCATCCACCCACTCACTCTGAAATGTCAATTTAGTGTGCCGAAATGCCAAGGACTCCGGTTAGGAGGGTGGGAGCACGCATCAAGCTCGCGGAGCAAACAGTTTATCATCAGGAGAATGAATCCCTCATCCACTCTCATTTGCCTCAGTGCTCTTTAGATGGGGCTGGGGTCAGCATCGTGGCTGACTTTGAACACCATAGGGACAACATGAGCACTGCCACGCACTGAGAAGTAGTGTTAGAGCGGCCCTTGGGCTCCTGAGGACAATCCGTGTGCACAACAAAATAGTCTTGAGTTCCCCAAGGGTCTGCAAACTCTCCTGCTGGAAACTGCAAACTGACTGAACCAAGAAAGTCCTCCTCATGGAGATGCTTCATGGAGGGAGTCTAGGTTGAAAGAGCCAGCAAGGTGGGTTCCAGAGCTTGCTTCAAACCTGAGACTGAATTCAATTCAATAGCATGACCAACGCAGAATGGGATGAACAGGGATGGCCAGGACACATTACATGGCCTGTTCCCAGTGCGCAATCTGTATCATCAGGTTTTGCCTACCGAATCTTTCCATTATTATTGATGTGACATTGTTTTATTTTAAATACAAACAAAGCAGCACTGGCTCCACTACCCCCCTCTCCCACTCCCCCGGCTCCTGTCTAATTCTATAAATCTTGACTCACAAGACAATAAATCCATGAGAACAAGGATTCGTCTCTGGTTTTTGTTGTGGGTGTTTATTTTTGTACCTAGGATAGAGTTTAGCCCATTGCAGGCCTAAGCAAATATTGCTAAATTTGAATGCAGGAACGAATAAATGATTACATATATCTGAAAATTGTTTTTCAATGTAAATTGTGGCCAAAATATTTCTTTTTATATATATATATTTATTTATTTGTTATGTATACAATATTCTGTCTGTGTGTATGCCTGCAGGCCAGAAGAGGGCACCAGACCCCATTACAGATGGTTGTGAGCCACCATGTGGTTGCTGGGAATTGAACTCAGGACCTTTGAAAGAGCAGGCAATGCTCTTAACCTCTGAGCCATCTCTCCAGCCCCTGGCCAAAATATTTCTGATGCCTCAAAGACAGTTTGAGCTGTGGTTTGTGATGAGCTTGGGTCCAAATATGTCATCAGGTACCGCCTTTCAATGTATTCCATGTGTTTTTGTCCATTGCGTAGGCTAGGGAGCGTTCTACCTTACTTCCTTTTCCTCCTCCTCCTCCCCATCCTCTTCCTTTTTCTCCTTCTACTTCTTTAAGAAATATATACATATATTTATTTATTTACTTATTTATGTGCTGTCTGTGCTTGTGTAAATATGTGTGTGTGAATATCTCTGCACTATTGTGGCTGTCTGTGCTTGTGTGTATATGTGTGTGTGTGTGTGTGTGAATATATCTGCACTATTGTGGCTGTCTGTGCTTGTGTGTATGTGTGTGTGTGTGAATATATCTGCACTATTGTGGCTGTCTGTGTTTGTATGTATATGTGTGTGTGAATATATCTGCACCATTGTGGCTGTCTGTGCTTGTGTGTATGTGTGTGTGTGAATATATCTGCACCATTGTGGATGTCTGTGCTTATGTGTATATGTGTGTGTGACTATATCTGCACTATTGTGGCTGTCTGTGTTTGTGTGTATGGGTATATGTGCACTACTGTGGTTGTTTGTGCTTGTGTGTATGTGTGTGTGTGTGTGTGTGTGTGTGTGAATATATCTGCACCACTGTGGCTGTCTGTGCTTGTGTGGAGGCCGGAAGAGGACATCAGACTCCTCAGTGATGGAGTCACAGTCCTTTACAGACCACCTGACTGATGTGTGCGTGGGTGCTGGGGTCCAAACTCCTCACGGTCGAACAGCCAGCGCTCTTAGCCGCGGAGCCATCTCTAGTCCTCTGTGCCACTTCTTAAATGACACAATCAGCTTCTCCCTTTTAAAACTCTGCTTATCAATGAAGCAAGATACATGCAATAAAAATTGTCATAGAAGACTACTTAATGTCACAAAGTGATAACTCTAAGTGGAGCATCCACTGAAAAGGCAATATATAGATTCAGTTTGAAAAAAAATAATGTCTCTCTATTGCTTCATGATTCTCGAGGAGCAATAAATAGCATTTGATATAGTGTCGTGGTTAGCTGTGTCTGCCAAGGTGAAGGAAGGTTTAATATATGCCATCCCTTCGCAGCCTTTCTCCTCCTGAGATGCCAGGACAGGGAGCTCAGACTGTCCAGTGAGACAGCGATTAGCCCATCCATACTGGTCACCACTGAAGAGATTCCCCCTTGGCTGCTATAGATCTAAAGGCACAGAGCTGGCAGTGTCCAGGCACCTCAAGGGCAACCCAGCTTCCCACCCGTGGTCAGTGCCAGGCAGCCTTCCTCACAGGGTGACTGTGGCTGAGGTCCCCTGACATCCCAGACTCCTGTGTGTCCTGATCCAAAGCCTGGCTAACTTCCTGGGGTAGCACAAGAAAAACAGTGTTCTCTATTTTATCTAGAGCAATCCATATGGCTGGAAACAAGAGTTTGTAAATAAAACTTACTGTAACTCACACACACATGCGTGCACACACACGCACGCACATACTCACACACACACACAATAAATGCCCCTGCTCTCACCTAGCCAGTGATATGACCTAATTCTTTGCTTCTTCTTCCATTTGTATGGGAATAACACGGCCTTTTCAGGTAGCGTGGCTGGCTGAAGGCAGAAAGACGTCAGTTCACATAGCAGCTGCATGCTGCCTCAATTTACCACAGGACAAGGAGAGCCGCAGCTGCGTTCTTTAGATGTTTCTACCATGACAGAAGGAACACTTTGGCAAGGAGATCCTATTTCAAAATAAAATTTTAAGATTAATTAGAAGGCTCCTCACCTTCCGTCCCTCCTCAGCATGGACATAACTACCCACTGGGGAGCTCCGTGTGGATCCGAGAGATGAGCTGAGAAAATGAGAAACTACAGCGCCTGGCAAAGCTAAAACCAAGAAGGATCTGTGGCATTTTGGGATATCCGAACTTTCCCCTTCCTCCACACTGAGCAGCACAGGAGAACCTCCGCTGGGACAGGAACCAGAGTGAGCCACACCTCCAATGTTCTAGACTGTCTGGGTCTCCTCACAACTTGGGAGTGCTAATCGCCTCGGGATTTCAGGACCCACAGTTCACAGATGCAATTCCCAAGACGGGCACGAGGGGGAGCAAGAATTCAGAAGCGGTTTGGTCTGCGCGGGACCTTTCCTCTGACGCCGATTGTTTGTAGCTCTTTAAAAACACATCCCCAAGTGCCAGAATCTCAACGAAAGATCTCGAGGCCAGCAAGGAACAGGAGCACACAGCCCAATGAAACACAATAAAGCCTCAGAAATTGACCGTCAAGTGGGGGTCTCTGCGCTCTTGACAGAGAGTTTAAACTCGCACTCATAAATTGGCTTGATGCACATTACAAAAAGAACACAGACAGCTGAACGTAGTCACGAAAACAAGTCGCAGGTGAAATAAAAATACAAAGAGCGATAAAATTTTTGCAAATATGAATCAAATTCTAGAACTGAAAAATAAAATAACTGAACTAGAAATTTGCTAGAGTGTCGTGGCGCAAAACTCGAGCTTCTGATCAATATGAAAAGGAAACTTACATTTAGGAGGTGGGGGTCAACGAATCTGAAGCATTTGAAACCATAAAGTCGGGGGTGCAAAGAGAAAAAGAATACAGAAAGGCGGGACATCTAGAGACGCCTGCCCCTTCCCTCATGCTGCCCTCCTCCAGTCTTCGGACACGAACTGCCGGGCCCATGCGTGCGTTATGAAAGCGCAAGAAGAGAGAACAGGAAGAGAATTCATTTGAAGGCATAATGGCCCCGAACTTATCAAACTCGAACTTATCAAACTCGAAGGAAGAAATGATCATATAGGGCTCAGTGGTAGGTTGGGCAGGCGGAGCCCCTGAGGGGGGGTGGCTGCAGAGAGAGGTCTGAGAGACAGAGAAAAAGAGGGGTGACAGAAAAAGATACACATTTTCGAAGTCAAAGAACTCCACCTAGGACAAAGCCTGCACACGTTCAGTCCAGTCTTTCAGAGTCAAAGGCAAGGAGAATGGCGCTTGCAGGAAAAAAATAAACCACCCACCACCTACAATAAAGCTTCCCGAAGATGACGGACAGATTTTCCGTGGAAACCTTGTAGGCTGGCAGAAGGGAGAATGATAAATTCAAAGTGCTGAAAGAAAAAAAAAAAAAGGCCAGGCAGCAATATTGTACTTGTCAAAACTGTCCCTTAGCAGCAGAGGAGGGATGGAGACTTGCCCAAATGATCACGGTTTAGAGACGTTCTTTAACAATAAACGTTAATACAAAATGTTCAACACAAACAGAGGTGTTGTCCGGTTTCTTGGTTTATTGTTAACTTGACACAAACCTAGACGTAGCTGGGGAGAGAGGATCTTAACTGAGAAACTCCCTCCATAAGCGTGGCCTGTGGACAAGCCCACGGCGTGTTTTCCTCATTAGAGATTGACGTGGGTGGGGCCAATCCACGAGGGGAGGTGCCATCCCGGGCTGGGGGTCCTAAGTTGTATAAGAAAGCCGGCTGAACAAGCCATGAAGAGCAAGCCGGGAACCAGCACCCTCCACGGTCTCTGCTTCAAGTCTGGTCCTGGGTTTTCTTCTCTAGTAGACTGTGATGTGGAAATGTATGATGAAATAAATAAACCTCACCAAGTTGCTTTGGGGTCATGGTATTTTATCACAGCAATAGAAACCCTATCTGAGACAAGTGTGTGAGAAGAGCATTCGGGGGGGCGGGTCGTTTGAGATAAAGCTGGACTACGTGAACAAACCCTGCCTCAGAAAAATGAGGAAGAGGAAGAGCTGGGGGGGTGTGCCCTTGGTTGAAACAGGAGGGTGTAGACAGAAGTACAAAGTCATATAAAAGAGGAACACACGGGCGGATGTGTTTGAACGAGTCTATAGAATTTAAGTATGAAAAAATTAACTGTACATCTCCTAATGGATATATAATAGAATGCAAAAAGAGCAGAGAATTTGTACTACTGAAATGAGGTTATTATTTTTTTAGATTCTATGTGTAGCTGTAGTAGTATTTAACTGCATTGAAATGAGATTATTATTTTTTAGATTCTATGTGTAACTGTAGAAGTATTTAACGGAATGTTGTCACTTCGTTTCCTGTGATTGCAGTGTCACAGCAAGAACTATCTACAGCTTGCTTACACATAAAAGGAAATGAAACGCTGATCAAACCCTGGCCACCAAAGTCTTCACACTGGGAAATAATGGAAGACAAACGGAAGAACTAAGAGAGGAAACGAGAGGCAAAACAGATGTCAGGCACAAAAAATACTTAAAATTGATAGAGAAATCCTTCCCTCTCCATGATTGTTATTATTTTTCAATTTTTAAAGATTTATTTCAAAGGTTATGAGTATTTTGCCTGAAGCAAGGGTATGCCTGCTTCCCTTAGGGCCAGAAGAGGGCATCAGATCTCCTGGAACTGGAGTTACAGATGGTTGTGAGCCACTACGTAGGTTCTGGGAATCAAAGCTGCTGTGTCCTCAAAGCTGCTGCGTCCTCTGAAAGAGCAGCCTGCGCTCTTAACTGCTGAGCCATCTCTCCAGCCTCACGGGTCATTATCAGTGTAAGTGGATTAGCTTCCCCAATCAAAAGGTGAGGCTTCATCGAACGGATAAAAAAGCAGACTCTTCCTATTTACCGCCTGTCCAGATTGATTTCTGTTGCTGCGAATAAAACCCTGACCAAAATGAATGAATGTACAGGAGTAAAAGGTTTACTTCGGCTTACACTTCCAAGTTCTAGTCCAGCATTGAGGGACAGGAGAGCAGGAAGTGAAGAGGAGAACGGTTTCTTCCTGCTTGCTCTCTAGCTTGTTCTTATACAGCCATGGCCCACCTTCCAGGGGACCGCTGCTCACCGCGTGTTGCTCCCCTTGACCTGGGCCCCCCTGCCCGGGGGCCGCTGCTCACCGTGGCCTGAGCTGGGGGATGTACTGCTCACCTGGCCTGGGCCCACCTGCCGGGAAACGTGCTGCTCCCTGTGATCTGGGCCCCCCTGCCCGGGGACCGCTGCTCACTGCGTGTTGCTCCCCGTGACCTGGGCCCCCCTGCCCGGGGACCGCTGCTCACTGTGGCCTGGGCCATCTGCTGGGAGACGTGCTGCTCACTGTGGCCTGGGCCATCTGCTGGGAGACGTGCTGCTCACTGTGGCCTGTGCTGGGGAACGTGCTGCTCTCTGTGGCCTGGGCCCCCTGATTGGGGATGTGCTGCTCTCCGTGGCCTGGGCCCCCTGCCCGGGGACCGCTGCTCACCGTGGCCTGGGCCATCTGCTGGGAGACGTGCTGCTCACTGTGGCCTGTGCTGGGGAACGTGCTGCTCTCTGTGGCCTGGGCCGGGGAACGTGCTGCTCTCTGTGGCCTGGGCTGGGGAACGTGCTGCTCTCCGCAGCCTGGGCCCACCCACATCCCTCACGACAGCTCCTCACAGGCACGGCCATGGGTGAGTGTGACTGAAGCACTTCTCCAGTTGAGACTCCCCATCCGAGGCAGCTCTAGGTTGTGCCAATTGACAATTAAAGATGGACTAGCACACTGTCTAAGAGTTATTTTAGAACTGCAGCTGCACCTGAGAGTATAAAAATGGAAACAGCCCATATGCATATCAAGCAGAAGAGTGTAATGACTATATTAATAATAGCTAAAACGAGTGTACGTAGAACCTGTTTTAAGACACAGAGAACACTATGTAAACATAAAAAAGGCGAACTCACGAGGAAAGTACAGCAATATCGTACACCAAACTTCAAAGTGCTTATATATGAGGCAGATTCAGAGAGAAAGAACAGAGCAACACTGTAATAACAGGAGATGTCAATCATAAGTTTTAATAAAAATTAGAGCGAGTAGATTAGAAGTTACAGAAGAAGTGAAGGCTCAAACAACACCGTTGGCCAGCTGAACTTACCAGACAGAGAGTAACCCATACCATGAGAGCAAGAAAAAACAAAACAAAACAAACAAACAGACAAAAACAACCTCACACACCCAAAGATGCTGATGTCATGCAAAGTATCTTCTCTGGACATAAGAGAAGGGGTGAGAAGTCAGTAGCTAAGGGACATATGGGCGCTTATTGAGATGGAGCAGAGAAATCACAGGGGTGGAGAAATACCTTAAGACAATGAAGACACAGAATAAACTAGCAGTATCTTTCTTTAAAAAAAAATCCCAAATTTATACCCTAACTACAAAGGAAAAAAAGAGATAAAATCAAAACAAGACAAATGCTAACATAAAAGAAAATTAAATAAAAAACACACACAGCATAAATGATAGAAAGAATGAGAAAACAATAGGAGCGAAAGGAAATGAATCAGCCTTTCTGACGTCAGTACAGTGGACATACTGTTAGGTGGGGTAGGTCCACGGAGTGGACCAGCTAGACTAAGAAGTAGCAGGCAGGACACCAACGCACCCCAAGTGAAAGGGGCCAGAAGGAGCACGGCGCACCGCGCGGTACACCAACCAGATACAATCGCCGTATACCAACAGGTCAGAGATGCGAGCGCATTCCTGGAGGTGTAACACCGCAGGGCATGGAGCACACAAATGGGGGTGTGAACAGCCTGATAACTAGCCAAGAATGGAAATCTCCCCTGGAAAGCAAAGTCCAGGATCACAGGACTTTGCTCTAGAATTCTACTGAACATTAGAGACTTAATGGCAGTTCCAAAAACGCTGAAGAGGAGGGACACTTTAAAACTCTTCTGAGACCAGCCCTCCCCTGCCAGTAAAATCAATGGCGTCACCAAAGCACACAAAGTTGGTTGGAAATCGACGCAAAGGTACTGGCGAGGGTTATACACTGTGAAACTGCGACCAAATAGTGTCTTTCCTGGAACCCTAGATTCACAACCGAAATGAGATGCTGTTTTCCTTGCATGAGAATGACTACCATTCTAAAAGGAAAAAAACGAGGTTCGTGGTTAAAAGCGCACACTGCTCTTGTAGAGGACCCGAGTTCAGTCCCCAGCACCTCACGACTACCTGCAACCCAAACGGCATGGACACCTGATGTTTCTAGGCTCTACATTCGTCACATGCAGGAGCCACCCCCATCATGTGCGTATAATTAAAAATAAGGCTAATCTTCAAAGGTGTTGGTGATGCGGGGAAGCAGGTGTCATCGCGTTCTGTGGCTGCGGTGTTATCGCACCACCAACTGCAGTGGATGGGATACAGTGTAAGTGCGATGCCTCCTCCCAAACTAGAAGTGTCGTGTGATACGAGAATCTCCCTGATTGTGTATTAAAAGTCTGAAGCATCACCAAGAACTACTAGGGCTCCCAGTTTCACTGCTGAACTGTTCACGTTAGCCAGGAAGCAGAAGCAGCTCACAGGTCCATTGACTCGGCATGACTGAACCTTCAGGACGCTGCACTAAGGAGACTAAGGCGGACGGCGAGACAGAGTACTGGCTCCACCCATACAGTGCAGAAACCTAGAGCGGCCAAGTTCGCAGGGACAGGAAGTGATAATGCTGTTTTCTGGTGCAGAATGGAGGACGAGATGGTGAGGTTTATCCAGAAGATGCAGTGGTTCCATCCTGGATGAAGAACAAGTTCAGAGACATTTCTCCACATTTCTACACAGAGTGTACTGGACGCTCCAGCTACCCAATTCCCAAGAGCCAAGGTGGTGAACCCAAAGTCGTAAATATCTTTATCACGGTAATAAATGATTCAAAACAATTGTATACTTGCGGCAAATCAGATTTGATTTATTGCTTCTCATTTAAAAGCCGAGAGTGAGGTGCAGATCTTTGCAGAAGCCCCGCGCGTTTATCCTCCTCAGTGTCCTGGCTGACCTTCCTCGTCAGTTCCCAGTCAGGGGATTCACTGTACCTGTCATCAACTCCCCAGGCAGCACACAGCCTTCAGCCACTTCACACTTTCATCAGCCTCTAGGAGACTTTGGGAATAAATCAGGTGAATTCTGGGGCTCTTGTGTGCATAAAGAAAACAAAAGCAGACGCTACCTGGGCAGAGCAGCAAGGGACTCCAGCGCTGTCACTTCGGGTGGCTGACTAAGCAGTGCAGGGTCCCAGGGGACCTGCGGCTGCCAGACATCTGGAGGAACATGGTAAGTGTCTCTGGAACAGTGCCCCAGCCTCTCAGCAGTGGGTGGGTGGCCACCTACGGCAGTTGTCACTTTTCTCCACAGTCACCATCTCTGTAAATGTGACTGCTGGTAACAGCTGCGGCCGAGAAGCGTCTTAGTCAGCGTTCTGTAGCTGGGAAGAGACGCCATGACCATGGCAACCCTTAAAAAAGAAAACATTTAATTGGGGGCTTGCTTATAGTTCCAGAGGATTAGTCCATTATCATCATGGTGGGGAGTGTGGCAGCGTGCAGACATCATGCTGGAGAGATAGCTGAAAGTTCTACATCTGCATCCAAAAGCAGCGGGTAGAGAGAAACTCTGGGTTTAGAGTTGGTGTTTTTGAAACCCCAAAGCCCACCCTTGTGACACACTTCCTCTTACAAGTCCACACGTTGTAATCCGTTCAAATAGTGCCACTTTCAATGACCAAGTACTCAAATCTCTGCCCCTGTGGGGGTCGTTTTCACTCAAACCACCACAAGAAGCCAAGACATACAGGAGACGTCAGCCATATATGTGAACGGATGTCTTTATTTCTTCTGATGGGTGAGAAGACTTTTTCCTGGGTGGCTGGGAGGGGCAGAGGGGTCTTGTGTACCTGGTATAAACCAAGCTTGATTTGGTTTTGTCTCCCTCAGGGAAGGACAGTGCTGCCAAGAATCGACATTCCATGGCAATCAAATTAGTTTGCACTAACGATAGTTGATTTTTGGGCAACTTGCTTATGTTCTAGTGTGTCACTTGGTTTACTTTCCCCGGTTGTGCAGGGCATCTACAGGGACCAGTTTCAATATTCTGGCCATCTCATGGGGCCAGCCTCGAGCATCTGTGCCGCTTGGAAGAAGAGGCTGCTTAGGCACGTTCAGGGATGAGCTCATCCTGGCTGGTAAGTTTCCAAGGGGAAGGATGAGGAGGAACCTGTCAGATGTGTGTGGGGGGGTGAGAATAAAAGAATTCTACGCTTGCTACTAATATTACCATATTAGTAAAAGAGAACCTGGATGGAGGTGGGCGGTCCTTGGACTTCCCACAGGTCAGGGAGCCCTGATGGCTCTTCGGGCTGATGAAGGAGAGGGACTTGATGGGGGGCGGGGAGGGAGGTGGGGGGCGGGGAGGAGGCGGAAATCCTCAATAAATAAATAAATTAAAAAAAAAGAGAACTCACAGATCACAACGGGAAACAGGAATGGAATTCAACATGGAGGTGTGGCGATCGTGATGCAGGGTTATGAGGCAGCATGGAGACAGTCCCACAGTCCAGGGTCACAGGACATGGAGACAGTCCTGATGGAGGAAGGTCATTGATTAAGTAATAAAGAAACTGCTTGGCCTCATAGGTTAAAACATAGGTGGGAGGAGTAAACAGAACAGAATGCTGGGAGGAAGAGGAAGTGAGCTCAGATGCCGCTGCTCCCCAGGGCAGACGCAATGAAGCCCCGACCCAGGATGGACATAGGCTAGCATCTTCCAGGTAAGCGCACCTTGGGGTGCTATACACATTATTAGAAATGGGCTAGTCCAGGTATGAGAGTTAGCCGAGAAGAGGCTAGATATAATGGGCCAAGCAGTGTTTAAAATAATACAGTTTGTGTGTTGTTATTTCTGGTGTAAAGCTAGCCGTGCGGGAGCGGGGCGAGACGAAAAGCAGGCCCGCAGCTCCTACAACACAGTCCCACAGTCCAGGGTCACGGGACATGGAGACAGTCCCACGGTCCAGGGTCACAGGACATGGAGACAGTCCCACGGTCCAGGGTCACGGG